>NC_060888.1:4551891-4666891 GCF_014805685.1 Silurus meridionalis | reverse complement strand
TCCTTTAACTCCATATTCTGAGGATGTTTATTAAACAATCTTCACTAGAACAAATCCACAGCAAAAACACACAGAGCCTTAAGAAGAATACCATAGAATTAATTATAGGCATTACATAATACACCTATGAAGACTAATGAGAGGAACAAACTAAAAAAATGTAATTGTTAGCATTTTAATTGCCACAAATTACAACATTCTTTATTTCAGATTTCTGTTTATTCTATTTTTCTGGGCCAGACATCGTCTGCCTCCTACAAGCCCAACTATGTTTCTTTTGTTTCTTTGTCTCTTTTTGTTGTGCAGTTTTTCTGCTGTCACTTGTGGATGCTTTCTTATGTAAATCCTACAGCCCACTATGTGATCTGAATACAACACAATGCATTTAAATTAGTTTTATATTGTGTTCTATTATTTCATATAAAGAAACAAGCTACTGTACTGGCTTGGTGCAGTCAGCAGGGGGCGCCAATACTTTCTGCCACTTTCTTCAACGCTTCGTTATGCTTTGTAATGTTTTTATATACAGTACATTCGATTAATGGTTTGATTTTTTTTTTATTATTAAATAGGAACTAAATACAGAAGAGAATTAAAAACTGTAAGAGAGGAAGAGAAGAAACTTCAGACCACATCTGGCATTGGGTTGACTGTAGGAACAGTCCTGGCTAATGGTTTGATGCATTGTTGATTTTAAATATCATTATTGTCAGTTTCAGCTGTCATGCAAATAAATAGAGAGCGGTCGCTTGGGGCTTGTCAGTGTGAATGTAGAATGAAAGATTTCATTTTGGTACCTTTTTTCATATGGCAGAAAAGTGAAGTCCTCACTATCCTGAGAGTAGTCCATATTTAAAATGTCACAGTGTCTTTAAAGTGTTTATGTGATGTATTAAAGTGTCACTTAGGTTTGCCAGTCCAGTGTTAAAGTGACAATTGTGGAAAAGATCACAGGCACCAGGTGTGCAAAAGGTGAGATTCTTACATCTAGTCTTAATATATGCGTTTTAATATTAAGGCCAATTATTAATTTAATTAAGTTAATTTCTATTCAAAACTGGAGTAAATACCCCAGCAAGACACCTGGACACAGAGCCCTGTATGAGCAAAGCCTGTGCTATATTTTTTATTCAGGGTCTCATAAAAGATCATCGAGATCTGAAAGAACGGACTCAGGAATAAACGTCTCACTGCTGATGACATGCAGGAAAAAAAATCTACAGTGAGTCATACAGTTATTCAGCCTCCTGGGCTTTCTTCCTCACACAAAACACTAATTACAGCATGTGCTCATCTTCCCCACATCAATACTGTGCCTTATTTGCCTGTCAGTTGAAAATGTAGGTTATCTACAGTACAGTCTCTGCATTCCTGGGCATTTTTAACTACTTAGCTCAGTGTAGGATTTTTATTTTAATAAAAATTCAGCAATATTTAGCAATAATTTCTTTATTATTAAAATGTGCATGTTTACAATAAACAGTATATTCACATGCACTGTTATCTCTAATCCCTTTTTCAGATGAAGTTCATAAGGATTCCTGAACTTAAATCTTAATGAAGAGAGATGAGTGAAGTTTTTAATTTTTTTAATTTAAGACACAGCATTTATTGGGTAATCTAGGTCAGGGTTATGTCTTTATTTGCACACGTATTTGAACGTATTTCAGGTATTTTGGCTCATTGTTTACGCGCAAGTGTTGTGCTTAGACAGTTTATATACAGATAAACTCAAACGACAAGATGCAACTTTGTGATGTGCAAAACTGCTTAGGCACATGGTATTTTATTCTTGACAATAAATCTTTGAATCCTCCCTTTCTAAGGATTTCTGAAATTACAGGGTGCTGGCACTTCCTTTGTCTGCTGTCAAAATCGAGACACTGGTGGCTGATGAGATTTAATAATGCTGCTAAAGTTCAGCAAAAATGTTATAAGACCGTGTACGACTGTGAATCCGACACAACGCCACACTGTGATGTGCTTTTAAAACTAAGCTAGCAATGTTGCGCTAAAAATCCCGTCAATGCGTTAGCTAACCAAGATTTCAAAACAATACAAGAGTCAAATTGTTAAATAAAAACAAAATCCAGTGTCCTGTAAGTATGATTAATGTTCACTATATGGATTTTATTAACCAGATCAAGTATTTATTTAATTACACTTTTATTACATTTTATTTTATTTACTTATTTACTGCAGGATGTCACAAAGCAGCTATAATGAAAATGATTAGATTACGAATATAGATTTTAAGTTCATAAAGTAGACCCTGTGAGTTGGTGCTTATGGCTCCCCCCCATAGGTTTCTCTATTAGACCATACACACAATTCTTTTTATAGAAATTATTTATTATACAATAAAACTAAATTAAAATAGCTCTTCACCGGACATATTTTAAAAGTGATAGTTAAAGCATTTAATCTTAATGTCCCTGAGAAAACTGAGTTTGTTCACTACATCCAATCACTCTAAATTCAGAATCATTTTATTTGCTAATGCTTTACATGTATTAAAAAAGAATACAAGGAAATGTAGTGTATTTTTTTTCTTCTTTTTCAAATCACCTGTTTTCTACACATCCATATACTGAACACCTTTGGGATGAATGTGAACACTGACTGCACCCCAGGCCTCATCACCTCACCTGCATCATTAGCTGACTTTACTAACGCCAATGTAGCTGAATGATCACAAATCTCCACAATCACACTCCAAAATCCAGTGGAACATCTTCCCAGGAGAGTGAAGGATATTATAATAGCAAATAAGGACTTCATGTGCAATGGTATGTTTAAAAATCTTATGTGTCCACAAGCTCACATGTAGGCAACTTTTATTCTTCTGCATCATTTTTCTGTGCCTTTTATAGTTTTTACTTTGAAAGTGAATTATTGGTGTATGAATGACGATGCAGCATTGATTCATTGTCTTTTTTTCTCGTTTTTGCTTGGGAACTGGGGGAAAAAACAAAAAACAAGCACATATGAACAATTTTGAAAGATCTCAAAATCCCATTGTTACTTTTACTCTAATAAGCAAAATGTCAGAGCGTCAATTTATTATTTTTATGACACCGTTATAACACGAAACACAATTCTTCATTATTACTCCTTCATTATTATAATGTAGGCTTCAAATCATACACGAACCTGAACTGTATCAAAGTAATTAATGATGATGAGTGCAAATAGGATGCACAACAGATGAAGATTGCATTTCAGAGTATTTATAATCACCTTGTGAAGTTGATCAAATGACAAACCCGCATAAGGAAACTGTCGCCGGTGGAAAATCATATCTTCATAGACAAGATTCAATTGAATCCGCTTCACATGCGTGCTATAATGCATCCTGTGTGTCTGATTGGACAGACTGGCGCTGGGTGGACCCGCTGCAGATCTGGGTCGAACAGAGCTCACAGGTAACCTGATCACACTCTTCTCACATCTCTCTCCCGTTCTGCCTGTAGTGCTCCAGGTAATTAGGGCTTTGTGTTTTTGCACACTTCTCATTAGAATGATGTATGATGTACGTAACACAGAATCGCTCCTCTCATCACACACACACTGTTCACCTGGCTGCAGGATTCACCAGCTTTTCACCTTTTTTCACCTTATGAGCATCTCATGAATACACAAAGAAAAAAAATCTGGAAAATCAGAACTATTGGGTGAATGATATTGTTGCTGTATTTTTTTTTCTTATTGTACTTTTTATAAAAATAATATATTTATTATTGTGTATTATTATTTCCATTATTATTAATCGTATTAATCACATATTACATACATATTATCACTTTATTATTTATATGGTTTGATTACTTATATAGGTATAAGCATTATATAGGTATAAGCATTACTTTGTAATTGTTTATTATTCACTTTTCATGAATTTGCTGCATATTTTTTGGAAAAAATTGTGCATTTGTACTGTTATGTGTAAAGAAGTTATATAAATAAATATTATTATATTGATGATGATGATGATGATGATGATGATGATTGCAATAAAAAATTATTTTGTTTCTTTTCAAATGTTGTACTCATATAACATCTTTAAATGCATCACAATAATAAACATATTGAAAAATAATGAAAATAAAAGTGATTTCTTTGTTATGTTGTTTGGAAAAAAATATATTTGAAAATGAAATGACTAAATGCGCTATTTATGTCAATATATCAGCAAAGTAAAATTGCAGTGTAAAGCTGAATGAATAAATGAATGAATAAATAAATGAATGAATGAAAACCCGAAACTGCTTCTGTCTCTGGGTTGAGATATTCGAGTCTGACGTCAGTAGGGGATGTGGTCTGGGGTGCAATGAAAACTAGTCTAGCATTCAGAGCTCTGAGCTCAGGCACAGGTGAGAGGAGAGAGCAATAGGTAAGTTTGGTCTGCTTCTCTAGTAGGTGAATAAAGTCATAAAGAAAGTTTTTAAGGTTTATAAAGGAATAAACAACAGAGCTTGAGTAGTTCAGTATTTAAATGCACCATTGAATTTATGTATCTATGTATATTTGTATGTATGTTAATATGTGAGTATGTACTTATTGATTGATTGATTGATTTATTGACTCATTTTGTTTTTAGATTTTACACCTCGGACATCATTGAATCTTCAACCATGGTAAGAGGAATCTATGAACAAAAACGAATGATTCCTTGTAAAAAAAATTTGAAGGGAGCACAAATAAAACCTATAAAACTTCCCAATCCCGTGTTTTAGTATCCAATATTATCTATGCACGGTTGAGATTTTTCCTACTCATAACCTTCTCGAATAAATACATCTTAGACAGTGTTTCGAATATCTTCAAATAATAACCCGATAATTATTTTCAGCGGATTCGAAATAAAAAAGTCATGTGTAAAAGCAGCAATAAATAAATAAATAAATAAATAAATAAATAAAAAGGAGGGGCGATATTATTAGCATTACTTTGATCTTTAGATTAAATATTGATAAATATTTCAAACAGGGATCCAAAAAACTATAAATAGAAAATAATAAAATGTAATTAAATTTGATGAATGGATTAAATGCAAATGTGTATTTCAATGTAATCCTGGCCTAAATTCTGAATAGCTAATGAGTTCTTCAAATATTATTTTGATGATTAAAGCTTTTAACTTCCCAAAGCTAGTATTGTAGGATTCAATAAAAAGGTTGAGGTTTCCTCAAGCAAGAAATGTAAAGTTGTTAAGATTAAAGATCGTAGGATCACTTTGCCTCACTTTGTCAATATTGCGCTAATCTTTTTGAACTCATTCCCAAGCTTGTTTTCATCTATCATGGTTTTGGGATTAGGATTGAATTCTATCCGGATTACGAACGGTAGCCGTAGTAACCTCCAAACATTCATTTGACTCTGTAGTTACTTGTAGCATCCAAACAGGAACTGAATAAATAAAGACTTCAGATGTCACAGGGCACACAGGGTTTAAAGAAGTTTGAAATGATCCAAGGTTCTTAGCTGGGATCTGTGTAATAGATCTCCGGATGGCTGGATTACAGTAGATCAGACACCTTTAATCTAATCACTTAATCTACAAAATTGTCACGTGACTTATTTTTGTATCTTTGCTTTACAAATCAGTGGTGTGTGACATTGCCTTGAGCCACCGCTTCAGATTTAATAGCGATATAAATGTACAGTAATCGCCTATTTGGTGAGGTTCTCAAAAACCGCTCACGATAAACGAAAAACCGCGACAAAAGAAAAACCGCGATAAACGGACGCCACCCTAAAAATGCTCTTTCATGTTTACAGTACTGTACTGTATTAACATTTTACTTCGTTTAATTACTAATTATTTTTTTATTAACACATTTCATATTTCAACATAAAAACAATTCCCTATAAGTGTTTCGGTCTATCGTGTTATCCGCCAGAAACCAGGAAAATCAGCCAAACAAATTAGTTATGTTACAAATGCGATTCCGCCATAAACCGGGGATGCGAGATTCCAACCGAGGGAAAGCGGGGGATTACTGTATTATTGTATGGTATGGTAATGGTATTATGTATTATTATAGTAATGTCATTTTATACTTTTTTTTTGTTGTTGTCACTTTTAAATTGTTGTAAAAAATGTCAATGGTAAAATTAAAGTATCCTTAACCAAGAGTATTTAGTATTAACTTTAAATCTGCACAATGTTAACACAGTGTTAATGTCCATTTATTTATTTTTCGGATTTAGTCTATATTTTTTATATTCATGACTAAAACTATATATACACAACATTAACATATATTAAATTTAAATATGTCTCTAGACAATCAGTCATATTATTATAATTATAACCTATTATTATTATTATTATTATTATTATTATTATTATTATTATTATTATTATTATTATTATTTTATCTATTTAACTAATTACGGCATATAAATACATAAATTCATTTTATCCATACAATCTACTTTAATTATAGTTAATTATTCTGAAATGTAAATAATGTTACATTTTTATAAATAATTAACTAATCTTTTTTAAACTTGAACAAGACTTAGAGTTTGATGTAACCTCCTACAACTAGAAAGACCGATTAAGGATCGTGCAATATGTATGAGGGTTTATAGATGTATTTATATGATCTAAATATAATTTCAATCAATATCAAAGAACACAAATTGTATTATAATCCCAGTTGTGCTGTTCAAGACTTACAGAAAAGATCTTAAACTGAATTTTGGTGAGAATCTCATGTTTTGAGATGTGTGCTTTATATTTTAATGCTAGTAACTGTTGTCCATCAAAGATTATCTCAGGATGATCCTCAAAACGTTTACATTATAATGAGTAAGAAGAGTCACAAAATATCCACTAAACTGTAAGTAATGGAGACTACTAGGACTTACATCCTGAAACCTGAGCTGACAATGTAAAAATTATATCTAAAGAGATTTCTGCAAGATTGAAAGTTTTGGGAATTAGAAAATGGCTGCCCAGTTAAAGCGTAGAGTTTTTGTGTTGTTCGAAATGATTTAACAAGATGAATAACTTCATATGGAAATGTAAGCTCAGCGGTAGATCAGTGGTTAAGGCATTAGACTTGTTATCAAGAGGTTGTAAGTTTCTGTCCCAAGCACCACCAAGCGGCCACTGTCTCAGGACTGCTTCAGATTCTTATTTAGTGTGTCTTCCAAATTCACAACAGTAACAGTGATAGGACTATATTGAATATACATTTGGTGTTACTTAGATAAGGTTGGGTTCCTTTTTTGAGTGTGGTTCCTCTAAAGAATTTCCCCCTCATACAATTACAGTGAGTTTTTCCTGCCACTGTCACTGCTGGCTCACTCATCAGGGATAAACTCATAGAGACTAAATTAGTAGTTGCAATCTTTTTCTGTAAAGCTGCTTTGAACAATATCCATTGTTAAAATACATATTATACAAATACTGTTGGATTGAAATTAAATAGTGTAAATGCAAATGTAATGTGAATGGTATATAGATTCAAGAAATAAACAGTTTGCTGATCAGGGCTGTGATTTGTCCTTCAGGCTTACAGGGGCAGTGTGAAAGCCTTCGTGCATTTCAATGCCAAGCAGGATGCAGATACCTTACGAAAAGCCATGAAAGGAGTCGGTGAGGAAGTTATACTTATATACCCTGGTGGTTAAACCAGTCTGGCTCAGTAATCACGTATACTACTCACACGAAATATACAGTTCAAACTCTTTCTCTCTCTCTCTCTCTCTCTCTCTCTCTCTCTCTCTCTCTCTCTCTCTCTCTCTCTATCTATCTATCTAAATATACATGCATGAGCAGCAGCTAATTAATTTAAAGCAACTCGAGGCTGCATGTCTTTAAGGGTAAAAAGTTCAGACAGTAACTAATGATCTCATTGTTCCTACTTCAACCAAAATCAGTCATTTATATCTGTTAGAGTTTGGTAATTACCAGGCTCACTGAGTGTGTGAGTTACTATTTGCATACTAATTACTAACTTCCCAGTCATGAAACTTTCATTCTTTTTTTTAATGAAAGAATTATACTTCTTCTCTCAGCTTCTCCCATTAGGGGGCGCCACAGCAGATCATCCATCTCCATACCCCCTGTCCTCTACATCTGCCTCTTTCACCCCAACTACCTGCATGTCTTCCCTCACCACATCCATAAACCTCCTCCTTGGTCTTTCTCTTTTCCTCCTTCCTGGTGGCTCCATCCTCAGCATGCTACATATTAGTCTCCTATTTAAAAATAACATATGTTGTAATTATTTTTTGTACCCTTTTTTTTCTTTTTCGTATCAGAAAAAATACCAATAATTACAGTTTTACAGTTTAACAGTTTGACACATCAGTTTTTAGTTACATATAACCAAACTGTTGAAGAATAAGGACATGTTTTGAAATCGTGTTATTCTTGTAACTGGTTTCTGTGCAGGCACTGATGAAGACACCATCCTCATGCTCTTAACTGCTCGGAACAATGACCAGAGACAAGAGATCAAGGCGGCGTATAAAAAAGCACACGGCAAAGTGAGGCGCTGCTCGTGTTCATGGTTGTAAATCTCAGCCATTGCTTTTGGTGCATGTCAAAGATATTTGTGTATCACTGTTTAGTATTTGCTGAGGTTAAATGCAATTCATATTGAAGGTGTTTTGACTGTAGAACCCAGTACTATATACAGTAGTAGCAGCAAGAATAGTGCTAAAGAATTAAATTTTTTTTTTAGAAACCCAGGCCAGTACACATTAGTGAACGATAACTCTACAGAGGACCTCTATTAACAGAGCTGTCAAGATGAGACCTCAATTACTTTACCGTCAGTCAGTGGCTATATATTATCTTCACAGCACATCTCTCTTTCTGCCCCTCTCTCTGTAGGACCTAGTGAAAGATCTAAAGTCCGAGTTGGGAGGGAAGTTAGAGGATCTGATCATACCTCTGATGTCTGCGCCTCGTGTGTATGATGCAGATCAGCTCCACAAGGCCATCAAGGTCCTGTCAAATCCTTTGTATCGAATAGAAAAATACACTTATTTCAAATTAAAGGGAAGAGAAAAAACACTTTCAACAAGACTGCACAAATGTTTGCACCAGCATTCGCATATTGCAGTTTTTTTCTGTTTTATCTTTTATAAGAAAATAATCTAGTGAGGTACCTGGGGTCAACAGTGCAAAGTAATGGAGAGTGTGTTGGAGAAGTGAAGAAAAGAGTGCAGGCAGGGTGGAGTGGGTGGAGAAGAGTGATAGCAGAAGTGATCTGTGATAGAAGAGTATCTGTGTGAGTGAAAGGGAAAGTTTATAGGACGGTGGTGAGACCTGAGATGTTGTATGGTTTAGAGACAGTGGCATTGAGTAAAAGACAGGAGGTGGAGCTGGAGGTAGCAGAGCTGAAGATGTTGAGGTTTTCCTTGGGAGTGATGACGATGGACAGGATGAGAATGAGTTTATTAGAGGGACAGTGCATGTTGGACGTTTTGGAGACAAGGTGATGGAGGTGAGATTGAGATGGTTTGGACATGTTCAGAAGAGGGACATGTGGTATATCAGTAGGAGAATGCTGAGGATGGAGCCACCAGAAAGGAGGAAAAGAGGAAGACCAAGGAGGAGGTTTATGGATGTGGTGAGAGAAGACCTGCAGGTAGATGGGGCAAAAGAGGCAGATGTAGAGGACAGGGGGTATGGAGACAGATGATCCGCTGTGGCGACCCCTAATAGGAGAAGCCGAAAGAAGAAGAAGAAGAAGAAGAATCTAGGACTGAGTGGAGAAAAGCAAAGAAAAAAATAGATGTTTTCAAATAACAAGAATTTTTTAAAACTATTTACATTGGGGCAAAATAAAAAATTGCTCTGTTATCAATCACATTAAGAAAATAAAAGGTTGTAATGGAGAAAGAGTTTCTCCTCTTACCTGAAAACATTCTTACTGACTTGTTACAAAGCACTGAAACTGAAGACGCCTATTTTTGTTGAATATCAGTACGTTCTAATTAGGTTCGCATTAGGTGCACCGTTTGGCTTAGAAGCCCCAGTGAAGGAGCAGTTACTACAGAAGCAATTATATATTGGAATACATCTGTTTCTCTCTCTCTCTCTCTCTCTCTCTCTCTCTCTCTCTCTCTCTCTCTCTCTCTTTTAAATAATATATTGATATATCTATGCAAGCCAAATTGTAAACCACTATTTATTTTTATTTTCAGCTTTGCTTTTAAAATCACAGTTTATATTTTCACTTAAACATGTTTGTGATACACTAGTGTCTAGCTTTAACATTATTTATCTTCCATAACACAGGGAGCAGGTACTAATGATAAAGTTCTGATTGAGATTTTGGCCTCCAGGACCCCCGAGCAGAAAAAGGAGATTAACAAGATATACAAGAAAGGTAATCTTTATCATGCCTGATCAGAATATTATAGTGGATACAGTGTCGTGTCAACCAAAAAAAATGACTTTAATCATAATAAAATTAACAAAAATTTCAAGATATACACTATATTGCCAAAAGTTTGCGAAAACATGACCTTTCCTGCCACATGTGATTCTTCTCCAAACTGTTACCACAAAGCTGTAGGCACTCAATTGTAAATGATGTCTTTGGATGCAGTATCATAAAATGTTCCAGCATGGCAATGCCCCTGTGCACAAAGCCAGCTCCTTGAAGATCTGCTTTACCTGGTTTGGAGAGAAAGATCTTCAATGGTGTGCTATAGAGCTCTGATCCTTAACCATACTAAACACCTTTTGGGATGAAACACTGACTGCACCCCAGGCCTCCTCACCTCACCTACATCAATGCTTGACTGCCCTCGTGGCTGATGAACCTTCAACTCTCCACAACCACACTCCAAAAACTAGTGGAACGTCTTCACAGAAGAATGGAGGAAAATTGGAGAATAAGAAAACAAAAAAGTTTTTGTTTTGACTAAGAAATGCAAAATAGAACAACCAACCAAACAAATAAATATAAATGAATAATAATAAATATACATACATTTTTTTAAAGAAAAAAAATTTTCTTACATTTTTTTAATGGTAAGTCATTTGACAGTAAATTTGATCCCAAAGGATTTATAATCATACTTATTCATTTCCAAATACCAAAAGCAGAGCCCCCATTCATATTATCATCTCTAGGAGTTGTTCGTTATCAGGTTTTTTGGCTCTGGCTTTCTCATTAGAGCAGGATATCTAGATTTATTTATGAAATATTAAAGGTAGATTTTTTACTCCTAGAGTAACACACGATTGAACTTAAGCAATTCCTGGACTTTAAATAGACTGTTAATTACACTTATGGTTACCATCTTTGCATATCTACATGTAATTAGTTTCAGATGCTAATGAAAGTGTCAGATATCAGAAAGGTCTTGGTAGAACAAGATGGATGGATTTTCAATTAGACTCCAAGATTGATTCTATTATGCTATTGTGAGAAACACGGTGAAACTGTGTTCATTCATAGCCACAAGACGCTTGTGTGTGCGTGTGTGTGTGTGTGTGTGTGTGTGTGTGTGTGTGTGTGTGTGTGTGTGTGTGTGTGTGTCATTTAATCTAGAAACTGGAGAAGAAAAAGCCATCGCTTTCACACCAATGGAAAATATGACAGAGAACTCCTTTTAAAAGCCGAGCCCTTTCCTACACGTCCTGTCTGACTCCATTAAGATGTCTGAATTTGTCATTAATGATTTGTTGTTATTGATCTCTCATGTTTCTAAACCTAGAGTATGGAGGCAAGCTGGAGAAGGACATCATGGGAGATACATCTGGACACTATCAGAGGTTGCTGGTTATGCTTGCACAGGTAAATCATGTAATTTTTTTATATTAATGAATAAGCTAAATTAAACACGAGGTCTTGATTTTAATGATAATTTTTTTTTAGACTACTGAGAAAAGGTTCTGAGTTCGAATCCCAACACACCCAAGGTGCCAAGATTTGGTCTTAACCCTGCATTGATATCTGATTTGCTTTGGACAAAAAGTATCAGCATAATGCAAATACAAAACGGTGCAAGTCATTTAGTGCCTTTGATCCCCAGTGGTGTCGTTGAGGACGTTGCTTAACCCGTTAAAGTCCACCGATGGAGACTCCTGAAATAACAGACTTAGGTTTCTATTAGTCTAATATGCTTTAAGTTGCATACATAAATAATAAATTAGGGATTTAGAGAGTTTAACGGGTAGACGTGCAGACTTGGCTGAAAAGCATCAATTACGCACAATGCAAATTGAATGAATCCAGAAGGCGATACACATCCGAAAGGTCAAGCTACTGTTAGTTTGTGCACAAAGGTCAAGATAGTCAAGATGAGTGTTGATAAACTGAAACCATAGAAACGGTGAGAGAGAGGTGATAATGCGAGATCGCAACGCTATCTGATTAAAGCCGCCCTAAAGATGGTGCAAGCATGAGGATTAATTGCACTTGAGAAGTAAACTAGTAACTCAATCCCAGAGGTTGCCAGGTTGAGTAAAGCTCATCAGCTCTGTGTAATGAGGGATTGTGTAGGGTGATATCGGTCTTGCCTTGCAAAGCATCTTGACTTTTAATACACTATTGTTCTCTTCAGGGAGAAAGGGAGGAGGGAGTGGATGAAAGCCGAGTGGAGAAAGACGCCAAGGTAAACAGATCATGTTTGTGTCTGCTTTTATTCCCGTCTTCTCTTATCTAAATGAAACAATCAATATATTAAAATAATAATGATGGTTTCTTTGGTCTTTGTTGATTAGTATGTGTTGCAATAGAGGTGTTTTAAGGTGAATTAGAGGTAATGTGATACACAGGTTTACTTTACAAATGTCTACAATTTCAGGAATTGTTTGCTGCCGGTGCAAAAAAAGTCGGCACTGATGAAGAAAAGTTTGTTCAGATACTGGGAAACAGGAGCATCGAGCACCTGAGGCAAGGTAATTGTAGGTGTGTGTGTGTGTAAATACTAAGGAAAATAGTAATGGTGGGCATTACATGTATAAAGATGATGCCTCATACTTCCCGAATCACTCTTTCACAATTTGAGCCCAATCGATCCTGACAATCAATTAATGAAAAATGCAGTGTATTCAGTTGACATTATTTTTGGGCACATAACATTGCTAAAAATAAAACTGACCAACTGAAACAACCCCAGATCATAACTCTTCTTACCATGATACACCTGGACTCATCAGACCACATGACCTTTTGATATTGCTCCAAAATCCAATCTTTATGCTCTCTGGAAAATTTGTAACTTTTTTTTGAAAAATCAGCCTCACTACTGTAATTAGTGGTTTTCTTACAGATATACAGCTGTTTAATCTTAATCTCCTGAGGTATTTTTACATTGTGCATGTGGGAATGCTCTTATTTTCACTATTATATATAGCAGCAAGTTCAGCTGTTGTTTTTTTTCGATTTGATTTCACCAAACCTTCCCAGATCATGATCATTTAAGATTTTTTTTTACCACAATTTCCTCCTCAAAGATAATGATTCACCACAATTTTTGAATAATGAATTGCACAGTCCCAATTTGCTAAATTAAATCTTGGTGATGAAGTTTTATTTGCGAGGCTGTAACAAATCAGCACCTCCTGACCAATCAGAATTAAGAATTCAACAACACTTTGGTACACTATATAGACACCTGAGTTTTTAAGCCATATGTGGTTTTTCCTTAAACTGTTACCATGAAGTTGGGGGCACACAATTGTATTGGACGTCTTTGAATATGGTAGCAGAACATTTTCCCTTCACTTGAACTGGAGACTCAAACCTGTTCCATCGTTACAATGCCCCTGTGCACAAAACCAGCTTCATGAAAATATCCTTTACATGATTTGAGTTGCCTGCGATAGAGCACTAATCCTCAACCTCACAGAACATATTTGTGAAATGCCGACTGCACCTCAGGTCTCCTCACCTCATCTACATCAATACCTGAATTTTCTAACACTCTTATGGTTGAATGAGCACAACTCTCCATAACCACACTCCAAAACCTAGTGGAACATCTTCCCAGAAGAGTGGAGGTTTTTTATTAGTGCATACCAATATTATCAAGTGTCCACAAAATTTTGTCCATATAGTGTATGCGGAAAATGCAATATATTTGAAGCACAACAAAATAATCTTGGTATAATAAACTATATTATATAGTGTTCGGACACTGTTTGGAAAGTAGAAATGCTTCAATTGTGTCTTTCTTCTTTGCCCTAGTGTTTGATGTGTATAAGAAAATAGCTGGATGTGACATTGAAGAGAGTATTTGCGGGGAGTTTACTGGCAACCTTGAGGCATTGCTCGTAGCAGTGGGTAAGAAAGAATAAAAAACAATGTGGAATATGTTAAAAAAACACACATTTGTCTAGACACTCCATAAAAAAACAGTCTCACAGGAATTTAAATACATTTATTTTTTCTTCCCAGTGAAATGTGTGAAAAGTATCCCGGGATATTTCGCTTACTCCCTGCGTGACTCTATGAGGGTAGAAATCTTTATCAATTTTACCAGTGTGTTCGTTGTTTTTTTTTAAATATCAATCGATCTGCATTTTATCTGCTGGTCTGCATTTCCCAGCGTGCCGGCACTGATGATGAGACTCTGATCAGGATCATGGTGTCCCGGAGTGAGGAGGACATGCTGGACATCAGAGCCCAGTACAAGAAGATGTATGGAGAATCACTGCACCGTACCATACAGGCAAGTGTAACACATACACACCTCATTACTCTCATCTATACACACACTGAAGCAAAGGTCAGTGCATAAAAGCATGGTATTACTTTCACTTTGCTTTCAAATCACACAGCAGGAGGAAACAGTAAAACATTTTACATTTATGTCCGTATGTTTTTCATTTTCAGGAGGACACTGATGGGGATTATGGGAAGGCCCTGCTCTATCTCTGTGGTGGAGATGATTAATTCTCAATTATTTCTCAATGTATGGTTTGCTTGTATCTGCTCTTTATTCATATTTATCATAAATTCATAGATACATTATTTTGTATGTTTTATATTACTAATAGTATGCATACATACATACATATATACATAAATAGTAATTGTAAACAAAACTGTTCATAACATATACTTTCATGTTTATCTAATCTTCAATTGTGTTTCATTTATTCCTGATTCAGAAATAATGTATTGTTCCAGTGCTGTGATGACATATTTATTGATTTTGAAATAAAGTTTTTTTCACTCATTGAGTTCTATCTATCTATCTATCTATCTATCTATCTATCTATCTATCTATCTATCTATCTATCTATCTATCTATCTATCGAATCCAAGAGCAGGTAAAGTTTACCTTTAAATATACCATTAAAGCTTTATTATTAATCAAACCATTAGGGCCCAAGGAGTCCCTGGTGACATTATTAGGTAATAAACATGTAATTCGTGGCTATGATTTATTTACGCAGGGGAAAGAGATCATTAATTTACAGGAATAAATGTTATTAACACAAAAATTAAAAATCTAGTTTACGAGGAAGAAAATGAATTATGACTGCATGGTGCAAATATGTTGCATTTTCCTTCTTCCACATTTTAAATAAAACACAGAAATCTAGGAAAATCCCTATATAGATGTACTTTAGATTGGATGGATGAATAAATGGATGGATGGATGGATGGATAGATAGATAGATAGATAGATAGATAGATAGATAGATAGATAGATAGATAGATAGATAGATAGATAGACAGACAGACAGACAGACAGACAGACAGACAGACAGACAGACAGATAGATAGATAGATAGATAGATAGATAGATAGATAGATAGATAGATAGATAGATAGATAGATAGATAGATAGATAGATGTTTTTATAAGTCAGTAGTATGGCACTGCAACACACTCTTATATACAGGACACATTAAAATAGTGTTTGTGGTGGGAAAAAAATGCACCTTTGCGGTAGATAAGATAATGCTTTTGTAATGCCATTTTCCTGCCAGTAGGTGGCAGGTTACAATTTCAAGGCTACTTCTGGATACAGTGCACATACACACACATGGACAAAACCATCTCTGTTGCACAGAGGATTCACAGAGTAAAGATTTCACTATACTGTATGTGAACTTAAAGTGGAATTATGCCAGATAGATAGATAGATAGATAGATAGATAGATAGATAGATAGATAGATAGATAGATAGATAGATAGATAGATAGATAGATAGATAGATAGATAGATAGATAGAGACATTCAACCCATTTTATATTTATATGGCTTCTCTTCAATAAGTCAGATGTTTGGAATAGAAATATGTTAGCACATTATAAAAAACCAACATTATTTGCATATTATTATTATTTATGCAGGTGAGTGTACATGATGATGCATGTGTGTGTGGGTGTTACATCCTGAATCTTATCACTAAACCCTTTCAGTTCATTCCGAGCTTTGAATTCCTTCTTTACAAAGTCAAACGGTTGGAAAAAAAAAGGGGGTCACTATCTACCAATCACAAAGCACAGGAGCAAGGTGTGTGATCAGGCCACCTTGGTCTCAATAGAAATAATTCAACAGGTTCCGCCTACCAGGAAGTAGGAATCCCTGAAAGTCGGATCAGGATTGTGTGTACGTGTGTATAGGGGGAGGGGGGGGCAGCGTTGAATCTCCACACTAATTAAACCAGAAAGTAAGGCAGTGAAACAGTTCACAGGTCTTCTGAATGATTTTTAATCGCACTGATATGAGAAAGATTTTCCAAACATCATAACATTTGTACAATAGTCTGCTCCTCGAATTTGATTGGTCAAGTGATGTTCCAAGAGTACATATATTTAATATAATCCTATGTGATGTTTTACTGTGATGTTTTTACATCATGTAAATCATACTTGAGTAAACAACATACATAAATAAATGGCTTGAGTCTTATTGGACTTCTGACGTGTCTTAAAGTATCTGTCAGTATTTTTAACAGTATTTGACTGTCCTCAACACCAAGACACATGATGGAGAAAAGCCCAAACTAAGCGATTTGTGAGATTTTATTTACTAAAATACAAATCAAATTGTACAGCTGAACACTGCATTAACACAACAGCCACGTTAACACAATAACACAACAGTCTATTCGACATGCCAGAGTGAAACAATGATCAAAAAAACAAAGACAAAGTAGTAAAGCAATTTTTCATAAAGATATCTTTAGTTAACAAATAAAATTACAGTATCACTTCTCAAAGAACAATTAGTGTAAAATAAAATTGAAGTAAATTATTTTAGATAAAGTAAAACCACATTTTCAAAGCTGTGATTGCAAAATGGAATTGTAACCATCATTGTCATCTAAAATATCCTGGAGGAAAAATGACATATACACTAAATCATAAATGTAGTTGAGTAAAGAGTAAAAGTTGCTTATATTTTTTGATACTCAGTAAAACTAGAAATTACAATTACAGTAAAAAGTACTTTTACTCAAATACTTCCTCTTCGATAGATAGGGCGTCTTCGATGAGACTTGCAAAGCAAATATAAAGTAATATTTTGTCAAAATTTTCACACAATTTTTACTCTATTTTAGTGACAGCTTTCAGCCAAATCACAGCAATGCCAATATTCATTATACACATCTCATTTGTGTGGCAATGCTTTTAAGCCTAAAAAAGGTTTGAACAAGCACCACATGACTCCATGTGCACTATTCATCCTCCACACAATGCTATCAGATTTAGTTTCTCCATTGCAGTCATCACGACTTGCAGCTTTTATCGAACAAGTAGTGTTTGAAGCTCTTTGGTTTAAACGACCTACAAACTCAACAAAGCCAAATTATAAAGGAAGAAGTTCAATCCTTTGATGTGGGAACTTAGTGATATTTAAGATTTTATTACTGTGGTGAAAAAACGAATAAATAAATGGAGTAAAGTTTACACTTATACTATGTGCACCTGGTGAAAGAAATGCAGCCGAGTTTTTTTTCTTCTCCTTAAGGAATGATTTACAATCTTGAGTCATAATGAAACAGCGTGATGCCTTTAAGCACTGAATTTGAACATGATCGCTTTCTACCTAATTTTGGTTACAACTAGAACAACTAGAAAACTATAATATTTGCGGACAAGATGCACATTTTAGATCTTGATTTAACAGACAATAAGAATTCGGTTCAATTTAATAATCTTTAATTATAAAAGTTTCATTTGGGCTCTTTGCAGCCAACTGGATTGTTTTTTTGATAACTAGCCGGTCTACAGTAGCTATGACAAGATTGAACAAAATTTGATGACTGAAAACAAAAAAAAAAAACTTTCACACACTTTGTTGGCATGCTTGAAAGCAAATATTTACTCGACATATTGCACAATTGTATAAATACATATTATGCGAGATTAATCCAATCTTGCAAACTGCATCTGCTGCAAACTGCATTAGCTCAAATATGAGTATTATTGCTGTTTTTCCTTTCCACAATGGCTGACCAAAGAGAGAAGAAATTGATTTGGACTTTTCAACAAAAGCTGGACATTGTGAGGAACGTTCAGCCAGAAGAGTTTAAAACACATTATACATATAACCCATATAAACAATATTCATGCTTTTCTAGGAGCAGCTGTGGCTGCAGTGAAAGGAGATGTGTTGAATAGTTGAGTTTTTTGTTTTAGTGCATTCATTCTCACTGTATGAGATTCCTGTCTGTGCTGCAGCTCTCTGTTATATTACGTTTCTCTATAATTATTGATGGTTTCTATAGTCGTGGTGTCATAATAAAGGCATTGAGAGGTAGATTGATTCAGGTAGGACACCACTAAAGGCCTAGGTGTAAAATACATGGCCAGCCACTGGAACACAGGCATATAAAATGAATTTTAGTTGACAAAAATGACATCTAAAGAGTGATACCTACATGTGCTTGGAGAAGATCTAATTTCAGATTTTAGTCCCCATTTTACTATTAGAATAACCTCCATTATTCTGAAAGAACTTGACCATCATTCATTCAGCTTTAACAGCATTAGTGAGGTCAGGTAAGGAGATCTGGGGGTAAAGTTTTTCATAAAAGATGTAAAGTGGGATTGAATTATGTGCAGAAGTTCTTCCACTCCAACCTCAACACACCATATATTCATGGAGTTTGCTTTGTGTACAGGAGCATTTTCATACTGGAAGAGTTTTGAACTCTCAGAGATATAAACACATGATTTACTTTAATTCTTAAGTCCTGTAAAGCTTCTTTGAGACAATATCCGTTGTGAAAAGCGCAATAGAAATAAACTTGAACTCTTAGTTGCAATGAAGGGAAATTATTTCCACACAATACAGAAATGTTCTATACAGTTGTGTGCTTCCAAATTGGAAAATCTTCAGGGGAAGAGCTTCAGATGGTTGTGATGGTCAGGTATCTATGTAATTTTGGGCCACGCGGTGCTGTTCTTCTGATTTGTGAGTAGAATTTGATGTGAAAAATAAAGTTCTGATTTTACATTTAGTAGATTAGCAATCCTCAGTCTCAACCATAGCAAAGAAGAAGGTACAGAATGAAGACCAAGAGCTGCTGCAATACTCCTCAGCCAATTTCTGTCTATTAGTAATGTCTGGGCACGGCTTCTTCTTCCTCGCAGGAGTAGAATGAAGCTTTGGAGTAGTTTTGAAAGCAAAGTGTGCTCCTTTCGGTGCTTTTCTGCACATTTTCGCCTTGAGTAGAGCTTTGGCGTCACGACATAAATTCTTCTGCTTCTTGAGGGAACGGCTGATCTGTTTCCAAAACGCATTGACATTGGATGTGTACTCCGGGCACAACCTGGGTTTTGCGCTGTACACGCAGCGGAGACTCGTTTCAGCGCCCGTTTTGCAGGTGATGCTCAAAAGAAATGTGCCATCGTGCTCAACACTGCTTTCAGTGGCTGCCCATGTGCACTGCGTCCCATCTTTATTCATGGTCCGGCCTTTGAATAATGCGGTGTCATCATTTGAGTGTTTCGAGTCGCTCTTTTTAGGATTTGGAGAAGATATCGTCGGTTTTGGAGTGGAGCCGTGCTGCTTTTGCCTTCTTTTTCCCTCCTTCTTCTGAGCATTCGCCTGCAGAAAATGCTGCATAATGCAGATGGAGATCAGAATCAGCATCATGCCTTTGAGGTTTGCCATACTCTGGAGATAAATGAAAAGAAAAGCTTCTTTTTAGCTATTCATTAGTTCAGGTAGAAAAAAATCTATAAGTCAAATTTTATATTAACTTTGAGATAAATACACTATGCCAGGTCTCACCCACTGTCCTTCAGATCTATTTAAACTGCTAATCTAATCACTCTGCTCATCTCAGACGTTTATTTACAATATGATCTCACTTTTTACACAGAACTATTTGCCTTTATATTTTTGCACCCCTGTACTGTAATAATTCCTGGTTTCTCTCTGGATTTCTCTCTTCATGCTGTCTCAGGGAGACATTTTTTTTTTTTACTTTTGTCTCCACTTTGCTTATTAAAGATCTAAATCTACACCAGGATTTCTGAAAAGCTGCTTTGTGACAACTACAGAGGCCCAAACATGCCACCTAATGCTATGTTGGGAATAGTAATAATCTTAATGGCTAATGCATGGTTTAAATTCCAACCTATGAAAAATGTCTGTAATGTGGTCAGTGCTTTTTTTGTCGTGTCCTAAATCCTGATTAATGATCCATGTTCTATGTGTTCATTTATTTTTTCCAAATGAAAATTGTTTTTAGCTTTAAAACTTCTTTTTCTAACATACTGCAAAACTCTTTTATATATTTCATCACTTCTTATTCAGTGGGCAGTTAAAATCAAAGTAACTATTCTGAGGGATCCGGAGCATCAGCAAAAACTGTTTAGTAACTGGTTAAAAATTGGCTACTAAGTCTTGATGTATCATCACTGTAGATTACAGATTACAATGTGCTTGTTAAAAGTCTAATATTTCAATGGTTAAAAAAAATAACCTCTGATAATCTTATAGAATGCGCTGATCTTATATCAGTGTGGGTTTTGTGCCAGCAAAACAAGTGGTGGTGATACTGGAGAAAAAATATTAGACTCAGACAGACAGACAGACAGACAGACAGGCAGACAGACAGAGACAGAGAGAGAGAGAGAGAGAGAGAGAGAGAGAGAGAGAGACTTAAAAAGACAAGCGATAGAGGCTATATATAGAGAGAGAAATGACAGAGAGAGAGAGAGAGAGAGAGGGCTCAGAATTAGACAGAAAAATATGAAAGAAACTGAGATAGATTCAGTAAGACAAATAGAGAGAAATCGAGACCAGAAGAGGGAGAGAGAGAAAGAGAGATGCAATTTTATATATATGTTATTTATATCTTTTGATGCCCCCCCCCCCCTTATTCCCTTTATAATTTATGGTATTGGATGCTGAGAGGGAGGGAGGGAGGGAGGGAGGGAGGAAGGAAGGAAGGAAGGAAGGAAGGAAGGAAGGAAGGAAGGAAGGATGGATGGATGGATGGATGGATGGATGGATGGATGGATGGATGGATGGATGGATGGATGGATGGATGGATGGATGGATGGATGGATGGATAGATAGATAGATAGATAGATAGATAGATACTCCAAAAGAAACAGGCTGAGAGACACAAAAGAGAGAGAAAGAAAGAAAGACACAATGAGAGACTTGAACAGACAGAAAGAGAAAATGAGAGAGAGAGAGAGAGAGAGAGAGAGAGAGAGAGAGAGAGAGAGAGATCTTTATGAGGTCTGTGGTAATGTATAACAGTCCTGATTAAATGCTTTCAGGAGGAACCAGCAGTGTTCAACACTACAAATATTGATTTAAACCCTAATGTTGCTATTAAACTTTCTAGAAACCACAAACAATCTGTAAACCAGGCGAATGCACATGCACACAACAGCAGCGTATTTAACCCAATATATAATATATAACACAACATGGAAATTAAACAACAGAAATGAATGTGCAACTCTGAGGATTATACAGCACTTTAGAATCCAGCGTTTATGTGCTAGCTGTGGAGTCAAGGTGTGGCAACCTTCACTATAAACATAACCGCAGGTAAGAGCTTCAAAAGAGGATTCGCAGCTGTCGATGGAATACTACACACTGACGTCACTGCTTACATGCCAGCTGCTTATGTAGTATATTCAGCAAACCCTGTTGGGTCAGATTCCAATATAATACCCTACAGTTTCCTATAAATGCACTTTTTTCTTATTTCTCACATATTTTTTATACCATTTGTAAAATTACAGACACATTTCCATTTCTTTTCAAACAAAGATTGAATACAATGCATACATTGCTTTTTAGAAAGAGCTCAAATATTGTATTATAGTATTTTTTTTTTTTACTGGTCATTTTACATTAAAAAATTTAGAATTTTGCAAATTCAATCGTGAATTTATATGTACTGTAGTGTATGAATGACTAGACCAGTGGTTCTTAAACTTTTTATGGCGTTTTCCCCACTATAGAGATGACGTGGATTTTTAAGCCACATCACCCCAGAAAATAGTAATGAAATTCTCTAAATTTGTGTCTGATTATTGAAACATCAAAGTTCTAAATCAATAACATCAAAAAGCATCAAGTTCAAAAATAGAGAAAAGCGTAGTGCCCCGATTGATGTTGTTTTAATATATTTGCATTAACAACCTTATTGTTTGTTTGTGGTTGCTTTGAGTGTATGAACTTCAAGAACTATTAGACTAAAATAAAGGTGAGTCCACATTTTTTTAACAGCAGAACTTTTGTAAGATGGAGAGAACAGGAGAGAATATGTTATCAGTGTGTTCCTACCACAAGGGAACGGAATACTGAACCAACATGGCTACCATTCCATACTTCAACCCTATTAACTTAATCTGGACTGTGGCTCATTGGAATCAACTTCAGCATACAACAAGACAATGACCTGAAGCGTACATTCAAGCGTTATTGAGAGAGCGAAACTGATAGACTGAGTGTAATCTATCATGGAATGACCTGTCCAGCTGTTGAACTGCTTTGGGATGAAGTGGATCACATGGTCTGCAAGAAACCTTTTAATAGAGAAGAACATCTTTGGCAAGTTTTACAATATTTCAGCTGAATGTTTGGACAAAGGAAATGTCCGGATGCTGAGAGTGTGTAAAGATTTTATTCATGCTAAGGGATAATTTTTAAACGAAAATAAAGTTAAATATCGGTATATTTATATATTTGGTCATAGTGAATATTTCTCCCACTGAAGAGAAAAATCAACAATAGACAAATGTAGCTACGTTACACCCAATATGTTCGGTTAAAAATACTACAGAAATAATTTTTTTTTTAGACATTTCTTTACTACTATTTCACATACAGCCTCCTTTATACATTTACACTTTCACCTATAATCAGCTTCAAGAATCTATGAACGTTACTGTTCTTTAAAAAGGATAACTAGAGGCACTGAGGCAGCTGTATAGTATTTTATAGATAACAAAAAACTTTTTTTTACTTCATTGGAAAAGAAAAAGATTAAAATGGTGAAAAACTCAAATTAGCATTTCATTTGTGAAAACATGGCCCCATGTTAACCTGTAAATATTAGTGAATAATGTTACCTACTGTGTCTCCTGCGCAGGGGGAGTTTAGTATCCAAACACCTGAACTCCTGAAAGTGCTTTTTTATAGAACGAGCACACACACACACACACACACACACACACAAACACAGTGTTGGATAATCTCTTACAGGAATGTTAATTTCGTAACCAAGGGACTTGCTTTGGCTTGTCCTCAATGATGCAAAGTCCCGCCTGCATTCAAAGTGCCGTCAAAGCTTCAGTCGTCTTTCACCAGTAGCTTTGTTACAGTTTGTAACCTTTAGTAGTAATAGATCTTTTTCCGAGAACCATGTAAGCAAACTAAAATCTAAAAGCTTTAATCGTCTTTAAACTGTGATTTGCAGAAAAAAGTACTTCAAGTGTCATTTGAAATCTTTTATGGCTTTGAAGTCATATTGAATTGGATCACATTTTAAATGAAATATTTCATTTTTAAATTTTTTTTACTGGCACAATCCATCTCTATTTCACAAAGGTCTTAAATTGACAACACACGATATCCAGAAACATTATTTGGCTCTTTATTTGATTATTTAATAATAAAAACACCAGAATGTGCTGTTTGGATTTAAACGAAATTCAATGAAAACATCCCAAATACATAAAAACTCATAAATGTTTCAGAAATTTTTCTCCTTTGGTTATCATCAATAAAATTGCAATTTGCAATAAAAAAAATTCAATTAAATTAGATAAGATTTAGATATTGGTCTCAGGCTTTTTGCCCAACTGTTCCCTTGTTAGACAACATAGCAATATAATGGTATGTTTTATAAAATATCAATATTACAATATAAAACCATTATGTTAAATACCAGCAAACAGTGTTCCTGTCCCTTTCCTCTCTTTGGATCTGCCTGATTTGTCCTGACGCCTACTTCTGGATGGAGTTCTATTAAATTGTTGACCACATTGTTCAGCTGGACATGGTTCCACATCAACAGCCCAAAGATTTATGAAATTACTGAGCAACACAAGAACTTTGAGGATGGATTTGGACTACAATTTCTCAGGACCACAGGATGTGTTGCACACCTTAACAATGATAGAACTACAATGAATGGACATTCAGTGTTGAGGAGGAGGATGGGTTTTCTTTTTGGGTCTCAAATTTTTTTTCTAATACCATCTTACAAAGCTTTTTCTTATTCTTTTGCACTAGTTTTTTATCCCACCAGCGCCCTCTGCTGGACGATTCTTCAGCCATAGACGAACAGATTTAAAAAGAAAACATTTATTCATTATACATTCATACATTTCTCTTTCAGGGAAGTACGCTACACTAGTTAATAAAAGTAATCTGGTTCATTCACATAGAAAAAACAAACACAAATATTCAGTCCCTGAACTTGTCTAAGCCTCTGAGGAGGTGTGTAACTGTCCATTTCTAACAAAGTGTATCCGAGAGGTACGGTCTGTGTGATACATGAGGTTTTAAGTGTAGGTAAACATATCTGGAGACCAACTTCATCATTCACACCTGGTGCATGATGACAAAGTCAAAGTCATTTAATTCCAACGACGCACACTGGATATCTTCTGCCTTCTATCTTTTCACAGAACCGCACCGGACTATTGTGTGAGGATTTCAGCTCCAGGTTTATCTGCGGAACAATAAAAAAAACTATTAGTAAACATTTGGACTAGAATTTGATCAGAAGCTACTCCAATGCATGTCTTACTTTATTTCGTGAACCAGCTGATGACTTTGGTGCAGAAGTCCTGCATGCTGTGCCAGCAGTACTGCTGTGCCAGGGTCTCCGCTGACCTTGTGGGTGCTGGAGTGGTTGAAGCTGGTGCTTGTGTAGGTGCTTTCGGTGCCAAAACCTTCTTTTGCTGAGTTGTTTTGGAACCTGGTTTGGATGCGACGGGTTTCACATGCTCTGTTTTGGCCTTTCCAGGTCTGGCAGGTGAAGGTCTTGTTGGCTGAGGCTTCACATGCTTTTGTTTTGGCTTCTGTCGGTTTGGTTTCTGCTCTGACTTGGCATGATCGGAATGCGGTGCGGTCGTAGGTGCTTCAGGTTTGGCTTGCTCCTGCTTGGCAGTTGTGGTTTGCGCCTGTGCTGGTTTTCGTACCATAGTGGACAAGGAACCACTGATTATAATCATCTGAGATTCATCTGATGCTTTCTTACAAATGGAAGGCTTGAAGAACTTCGGGCCCTGGCAGGCGTTTTTCAACTTGCGCAGCTCCCACATGATTTGTTTGAAAAAGTGCTGAGGGTTGGTGTTGTAGTTTCGGCAGCTTTCCGGCTTACCCTGATACTCGCACCAGTATGATGCTTCTTGGCCCACACAGGAGATACGCATCCTGGTCAGCTCCCCGTGTCCTGTCAAAGTCATGGAGCATCGATCCTTGGTTTTTGTAACAAACTGAATGGGTTCTTCCAGAACGCTTTTAGTCCTTCCGGCTTCAGCGACACCTTCTCCATCCTGGTTGTGAGCAACAGCTGCCCAAACGCAGCAGGACAAGACCAGCGCACAGCTCAGGCTCTGCATGCTTGAAGCTGGAGAACGAGTGTGAGGCAGCAGGTACTGAACATTATGAGTGGACCTGCCCTGCTATATACGTTCACAGCTCACAAAGAAGGCTTTTAAGCCAGAAAAAAAATGAATGGTGTCTTCTCACCAAAGAACCCCCTCCCATGACTCACATGGTCGCCTGGGGGCTGTCAATGAGATTCTGCACACACATGAAACCAATTTAAAGGCGCATTCAAAGATGAAAGATCCAAATACCCAAACCCTGGTGGTTATGCAGTTGATGGAGGTTTTGTAAACTGCCCGTCTAAAATGGAAAAACTTCCCATCTGCTGAAATTACAAACAAGTCAATCAGTGTCTGAGAGTTCATAACATGCATCCTGCTTAGCAGAACATTCCACAGTGGTTTCATTGTGAAGGAGAAATGCATGGACTTTAAAATTCAGGGACAAAATGAACACTTCAGACATGAGATGAAAACATGGGTGCTGAGGAAGGGGCCACTGACTGAAACTGAATAGTATAATATATGTGTAGATGTTGTATGTAGTATTGTAGTAGTATAATAATATAATGTAGTAGTATAATATATGTGTAGATGTTGTATGGATATGTATGTTTAAGTTTTTTCCTCTTCAAATTTTCATGTGTTAAATGACTTTCTGAAAAAAAGGAGCCAAGATTTGAAATGTAAATACTGCGGAGGCCCTTAACGCCGTCCTACCTTCAGCCCTGAATCAAGTCTGGGGCTGGGATTGTTTTTTTTCCCCTGTGCTTTTTTAATAACTGCATTTAGGAAGCTGCACCATTTCTTTAGCACCTTTAAAAGATTTCAATTTTGATTCCAAAAATATACTCAATACATGTAGATTTAAAATATTTCTAGTAGCTAGAACATTTGGGACTTAGATCTTGATGTTAGACCTCTAATCAAACGCCATGATGAATAGAGACAGACTCGAATGAGGAACAATAAAACACACAACCAGCATCTGGGGGAAACTTACGTTGGGCGTACGAAATCAGGTAAACATTTTATTCAAGGCCTGCATAACACTGTCATATATATATATATATATATATATATATATATATATATATATATATATATATAATTATCACAAAGAGAACAGTTATCAATGATCAGAAAATATCTAGCACCTGACATTGTTATCACACAGAGATATGAAAGGCCTAGCAACAATCAAGCAGAGAAATCAATTTACTCCCAGTACCACTTGTTTCAAAATTACAGACTTTTTTTTTTTTCTTTTTTTTTGTGACGTGTTACATTCACACTTTGCCAGTTTGCCAGTGATCATTTACGATTGCCAGGAAAAACACAGGGTTTATAATCACTAAGACCTGAGATCTACAAAAATAGGATTTGGCATCAGTGAATATTTTTTTTTGTTTGTTGGTGGTGTTTTTTTTAAACTACACCTACAAACTTCAGCTCATGAGCTTTTGTTAGTCTCGTTACAGAGGGCAGTGCTTTAAAATGTGCATTCCTACAGTAGAAACTAAATTACATCAAAACCGTCGTGTTGTTATTTCCTCTAAAAATCCGAGACGGTTAAAAGGATCTTTGAAAGCCACTGAAGTAACAAGGGTGGGAATCTTTTTTTCCCCCGTCGTTCTTTAAAGTACGATGTCAGTTTCAGGGTGATGTTATTTATACCATAAACATAACGGCAACTGTTCATTCAGCCTCTGCGTGGCTCGACAGGGTTCCCAAATTGCATTATCACAACAGTATTAGCACATTTACAAGCATGTGTTTTGTGAATATATACATTACAATATAAGTTCTATAAGATTGTTGGCTCAAAAATGGCATGGTCCCTTTAATCAGCAGTATGTGCTACAGTTAATTTCTCCCTTTTACAAAAATACAACAAAAAAAACAACAACAAACTCCTCCAATCTTGTTCGCTTTGACAAGCTGGAAAAGTCCAGGAGATTTAAAATAAACACAGAATGTTGAAGTTGCACAAAGACCCTGACTGCACGATGACTGTAAACAAGGAGCAGTGTATCTACTGTATATACTGGCTGAATGTTCTATGTTTATGTCCCTGACTGCATGATTGCTGTAACGGTCTGATGTGATGTTTGCCGAAGGAAAAAAAATCCATCCGATGTAAAGTTCATAAAGGTTCCAGTGTTGTAGTTCCTAATAAACTCGGTTTAGAGTGGAAAGTGAAGACGAAGCCCAGGTTATGGTTGTTGTGTCTGGGCGTCCTCTTCGGATCCCATCCCCAACTCTAAACTGAGGCTGCTATTCATCAGGTGGGTCTTAAAAAAAAGGAAGGGAAAAAAAAGAGGGAGGTATATTAATATGCTATACCATAAGTATTCAAGTATTCACTAAGTCAAGGATTCAGGCAGACGTGCCAACATCATGGATGCAAGAAAACCCAGTGTAAACGTTATTTAGCTTTTAATGGACAAATTGGCCAAAAAAAAAAAAGCAAGAATGAGACAAAAGCACTCTTACGTCCTGCTTACTTTTGTAGTAAAGGACTGGAAAAAGCTAAAAAATTACCTTCCTACTTGTGAAATTTACTTCTGTAGTCTTCTTGATAAGGGGATAAAATGTTGAATTCTAATCAGAAGGTCATAGGTTCAAATCCCAACACCACATACTGCCGCTGCTAGGTCTTTGAGCAAGGCCCTTAACCCTCAATTTGCTCAGCTGTATAACTGAGATAACTGTAAGTTGGTCTGGATAAAGGCGTCTGCCAAATGCTGTATGTTTAAGGCAAATATTTGATGTCAAGAAGTTCACAAAAGTGCCACTTTATGGAACAACACTGACGTAAGTTTACCCACAAGGCTAAACATTTAAGAAAACCAAAAGGAAAAGCTCTCAAGTGCCAAGTTATTTTATCGGTTGGTTTAATTCTTGCTAATTTCCTGACCACTGATTTGCTCTTAAGACATTAAAAGCTTTGCCAATTTAGACTTCTTGAAGTCTTTCACGTCTTTTTTCCTACTAATGAATTAGCCTGACCTGAGTTTTAACTAAAAAAAAAAAGCTTAATTTTAGAGCTGTTCAGGATCATTGTAACAAGAGGTTATACACGCTATGGGTTACCTGCTAATGTTGGCACCTCTGCATAGGTGAAGGAAGGAAAAGTAAAAAAAAAAAATGGACAAAGACTCACAGTTTAGAGTTTTAGTCAGTTTACAGCAGCACTAAAATCAAAAAAAAAGAAAGAAAGAGGAGATGATGATGATCACAGACATTTATGGAAGTGTATTAAAGACTAATCAAGTAAAGACAAAAAAAACAGGATTTACAGAAGTGTAAGATTTACATCATTCATAATTTACATAACACATAATTCAGAACTAGTTCCAAGGTTCCCAGGCTATTACATTTTATAAACTATTCTATTGCGTGTAGTTCAAGACTGCTGATGTTCACAGCTTCTTAGGATTGCTGACAATTGCAAGACATACGAATAATGACTAGACTGACCAGCCATTCAACCTTCTTCATTTTTTTTTGGTCCAAGTCAGTCATCCAAAGTTATAGACATATAGAGTAGCATATATGGACTTTTCTAAGATGTTGAAGATTTTACAAACTCTGATCGAATTATAACTTATATGGCACCAGAAATATGCTGCAACTCCCGATTAGTAGCCTCACTGAAGGGTGTGAAGAACACGGGAAGCATGGCAGTACAGAGAGTCTCGGGATCCCCAGGTAGGAAATCGAGCGCAGAGAAATTGCTAGGAGTGGCTGAATCAAGGTTGAGGCACAAGGCACTGGTGGGGCCAAGAGCAACAGGGTGTGCAGGTTTTAGCAACTTCCCGATTGTGAGAATTGACAATAATAATGTCAACATCTTGTTCAGCAGCAAGTGCGGGCAGGCATGGAGGAAGTAAGAGCAAGCCGGATGGTGGGATTGGACTAAATGGATCAATGTTTGGCAATGTAAGATTACCTGGGCTGATTTCCATCGTATCAGGTTCTTAGTCCAAACCGTCTATGACGTCTTGGAACCTTAAACATAAAAGCGAGACACCGTCCTCTCCCCTTTGTTCAGGAAGGAGATCCCTAGAACATTTTCTTAGCAGCTGCCCAAAAGCCCTTGGAGACGGACACTATCGTTGGCGCCACGACCGAGTGCTTAAGGCAGTTGCTGAGAGCTTAGCCATAGCCATTAATGCCAACAAAGACCACCACAAGCCGAAGACCATCAAGTTATTAAGAGCTGGATAGAAGGCCCACCCGCAATCCAGAGGGAAGTCTGGTCTTCTTACTTCTGCTACAGATTTTAGATATTTCCCCTTCAGTTTCAGAGTTAAAAAATTTACTTAATGACATTAAATAAAAGTATTAACTCAGCTATGTAGATTTTTTATTGCAACACTAGTTTTTCTTTTGCCAGTATTTTTTTTTTACGCATACATACATATTTTACACTAACAAAAGGTTATGAACACAAGACCACAAGATTGGCATGTATTTTTTGAGCATCCATATTTAATTCCAATTTGCTGTTATAATACCCTTCACTCATTTTATGGAGAGGTTCCACTTGATTTTGAAGTGTGCTTATGAAGATAAGTCAGGTCAGGTACTGATGTAAGTGAGGTGAGGAGGCCTGGGGTGCAGTCAGCGTTCCAATTTCTTCCAAAGGTGTTCAAAGGTTGAAGTCAAGGCTTTATAGCAGGCCACTCAAGATCTTCCAATCCAACCCATGGAAAGTATTTCTTAATGGAGCTGGCTTCGTGCAGAGAAGCATTGTCATACTGTCACAGAATTGGATCTCCTAGTTTAAGTAAAGGTCAAATGTAATGCTCACCCAAAAGACATACAATTGTGTGCTTCTGATTTTGTGGTAACAATTTGGGGAAGAACCACATATGGCTGGAACAGTCAGGTGTCCCAATACTTTTGTCATTTTAGTGCATCTTTTGGAAATGCTTCAGCAACATAATATTGTTGTCATATCATCTGCACCTAAGCTGCTAATTTTACGCATTTTCAGCGTTCTTTGTTGACCTGCTGTTGCTTTAGACTGGAAAATAAACATATATAGGTACAGCTGTTCCAAGAAATGTGGGAACCCTGGCTGTCAGACAGCATTCATGTCAAACATGTGTGACAGAAGATGTGCTCATCAGTCAGTACCTTTGTGGAGTACTGAGGATTTGAAAATACAAAAGTCCCTCCTCTGTGTCACCAGTCGCCATGGCGAGGGGGTGCCGAAGCTCGTGGGAATCGAGTCATAGTGTCATAGGCAGGGAGGCTTAAAGAGAACAAGTGAGAAGATGATCAATGCCAGGACACACATTAAAAACTCACTCATTCGTTCCTTTACAGTGTGCCAGAGGATCAGGACGAGAGCATTCTTATGCATCACTCTTATGAGTTTATCTGCTACCTATACTAGCTATCTGTTAACATCATTTTCATATAAAAAGCATGATTGCGTAGCTTAAAATTAAAACATGTTGCTAGTTTTGGGGTGCTTTCACACTTTTCTTGGCATCTGATTTTTTTGTAAAGTAATTCTACGAAAAGCAAACAAAGCTTCTTTTCCCAAAGCCTTTTTTTTTTATTTCCCAACCAATATGTTGGAAAGTAAACAGTAAAAACAAACATGGCAGACAAAGTGTGGCATAAAATCTGTCAGGAATTTGATGATGGATATTCTAGCCAGGTAGTTAGCTAACACTAGCTATTACAGGTCAGAAGGTAGTTATGGTTACAGCGTGTCGATCACGTGAGGGAAAGTTTTTCCAAGATTTCCATCAAAGTGTCCAAGCACCCTTATATGGTTTGGAATTAGGTGAACATGCTGACCTCCCTGACCCACAGTGTGCCGTTTTCTAAGCTCTCTTTTTTTTTTTTACCAAACACAGTAGAAGGTGTATCTATAAGCCCTGCATGTCATATCAGTGAAGCTCTGTGTCCTGACCTCTGTTACACCACCAAGGAGAAACTGAGACGGCTCAAACACAACACATGCATGCAGTTAGTATAATAAAAACAGCCCAGTGCAGGAATAATGGCCGAGTCAGAATCACATGCAGGAACATTTTGCACATGAAGCAAAAGAATAAACAAGTAAATACAATGAATTTGAAATGATTTCAGTTCAGGCGTTTTGGATATATTTTTGGGGCGTGCGTGCAGTTAGTACTGAGCTCAGACACTGGCTGTACTCTCTAAACTAGCTATAATGCTAACTGGACAAAGAACCCAGCATGCATTGCACCTCCGACACTTGATCATATTTTCTTTCAATCCTGGCACCAAAAACCTAAAAGTGGGCGATACGACAATCTTGTCAAATGAGTACTTTGACTATCAGTACCTCTGGAATACAAGATCAAGCATGGCCAGCTGATCAGCCAATAGCGTCGCAGAGTCCAATAGTAGCTGCATAGCAACAAGTATCTGATTGGATGTTAAAAATTGCTTGTACAGAGCTGTGCAGAGGTTTCAGATCAGAGATATTAGACTGAAATTTGCCTAAAAAACTGCAAAACTATGACAAAATGGCAATAAATTACCTTTATAAAGCTAGCAAATTTGCTATCAAGAACTTTCATAGCCAGTTTGATTTGTGGCCAAATTCCTGGTTCATTCATTTGATTTTGTCAATAAAGAAAAAACAAACCACATTATTAGTTCACTAATCAGACCAAAGAGAATTCACAGAATGAAAAATCTATATCCATTTTCTCCTCTTTCTGATCTAACAGTTCAAGTACTATACATACGCTCTGGTATAATGAGCTGCTTTCTGCTAAATAATTTACAATTTACTATAGGATTGAATCGGATCATTAGAGCTGATTTGTGGCCAGTTTTTATATATTTATCAGCTAAACTACAATATTGTTTCACATGCACTGTGCTTGAAATACTTTACGGGGACAATTTATTTAACCCTCACCCCACACAATGACACCCTTTCTTTAGCTTAGATAGAAAAATGTAAAACGTAAAATGCAAAAACATGTTTGATTCACTAAACAGTCCAAAAAACTATCAAGGAACCCCCATTTTTCCACTTGTTCTTTTTTCTTTTTAATCAATTCACCTAAAACACGCACTTGCCGTAGCGCCCACCGTTTCTTAAACCTCGCATGCAAATCATTGTTGTTTGATCGATTTAGTGCAGTAGGGTTTGGTTCTGTTTACCTTGCAATTACAGGGTTTTGGATACCTTGTACATGTTCATTATAATAACCATTATTACCAATTTCCATACTGAAACGAAACATTAACAAACAAAAATAAAATCAACAACAAAAACAAGCAATGTGACAAATGACATGCGTTTGGACAGTTAGGCCTCAGAAATGCGCAGATGAGCACCAAACGGCACGACGTACAAATACGTGTGTATTAATGTATTAAAAAAAACAACAACACAAAAATACACAAAGAATATGAGCTATGTGATAAGATTTTTAACAGCCCTTTATGTTATACAAGGGAGTTATTTTGAAGATATAGTACACACTTACTCGCACGCACACAAACACACACAGAAAACACGCACAAAACTCAAAGACGAGCAAGACCCTTCACCGGAGAAGCATTCCGAGGCTTAAGCTTAAGAATGGAGAGGTTTTTTTTTGTTTGTACAAAAGGTTTTTGTATTAATAAGGTTCTCAGAGTGGAGAGCAGGAGGAAAAAAGTTGGAGAAAAAAACAAAACAAAAAAAAAAAGCACAGCTTACGTTTTCATGGGAATTGTGTCAATGCTAAAAAGATACAAGACAAGCAAAAAACATTAATCTTCCACCATTGAGGCTTATGTACACTGACATGTCTCCGGTCAAGACACTTGGTGATTGTTTTAACGTTTCAGCACTGTTTCATTTACTTGTATGCAAGTGTGATCGAACGATACACCGAATATGAAAACACAGAGTATCTACAATTAGAGGGTTTTTTTTTTCTTAAAGTGCAAAGTGCTGGACAGAGAAAGACAAATAATGGAGGAAGATGGAAATTGCAAGAATCGGTTATCATAATGTGAAGTGCCAAGTTCCTGAGACAGAGGTACTGAGACCGAGGAAAGAATGGGAGGGAAAATATAGGAGGGAAAAGAAAGAGAGAGAAAGAGAGAAAAGGAGTGATGAGAAAAAATATATATAAATATTGAATTTTATTTACTTCCACACTACTGTAAGAAGCTTCCAGAATTGGGACCACCTCCAACTAAATGAATGGTGGTTCGATATAATAAGCATCATGCCGCGCTGTGTTTTAGTTCTACTCACTCGTCGTAGACGTCCTCGGTGTCCATACGGCGGTAGAACTTTGCCAGCCTTACTGACAGGATGATGCTGGGAAGCAGGAAGAGAGCAGAGCAGCCCAAACCGAACCAGAACGTGTTCTGCAATACAACATCAATCAAGCTCGATCAATCATAAAAATCGGAACCTTGTGCTTTGTCAAAAGGACTAATTCAATTCAATTCAGGTCTTGATGCAATTCAATACCATTTGAATTGTATAATGCTTTTAAGTATAGACGTTGTCTTAAAGCAGCATTAAGCCAGCAAGGCCTTCTTTTCTGGGCTTAACACTATCAGAAGTCTCTTCATTTCACAACTTTTCTCTCCATCTTTAATAGATAATAATCAGTGTTGGACACATTAATATTATACTATTAATAGATTGATGTACTAAGAGTAACATGAGAGTAGAGTTGATTCTGACCAAAATGATAATTGAACATTATAGGCATAATAAACCATAGTACTTTGGATACTTAAATATATTTTAAGGCAAAACTCAAGTACATGGTTTGTGTACTTCATTCACCACTGCTTGATTGACACTAAAAGGCCGGATGTGTGTTAACAAATTTCCCAGCATTATTACAGCAAAGAATTTGGATTTGGATTCACACTGTTGATGCCATTTTCTGAATAAAGTTTCACAAACTTCAGCTCTCTAAATCTCATTTTAACCTCAGATTCTTGGATTGGAACCTGAGGAGGTTTGCTGTCGTGGCCTGTTTGACAGATCGTACAATGTGAGCTACTTACCACGGTTGTACAGAATGACTACTTGAGTTCCTAATGAACTGGCAATTGAACATCTTAACTCGCACATTATAAGTGCGTCTGGCACCAGAGGTTCAAAAAAGCACACCAGCCACATGCTATGTCCATTAAAAGGAAGTGGTTGAGGCATGCTAACTTCCATAAACGTATAGTATTTCAGGATCCTACCTTGAGGATCATGTAGTCTTTATTGTAAATAAGGAGCCTACGCCCTTGTTAATGATCTCAGCATGAGGTGAATTGCTGTTCTAAGGTTTGATGTGATTTGAAACCCTCTAACAAGATCACAAGCTCCACACGGTTTCTGCAGCAGATATGTACAATTACCTGTTGGTGTGCAAACAGCTAATGGGTAATTATTGGACTGTTTGTTAATTAGTGCTTCCAGCTAATTTGGTGTATATCTTCAGGGACTGTTTTTCATTTCCAACAATTATCCTTGCCCAATAATTGCAGTACGAGTGTCTGGCCACATTTGGGTTTATTTTAATCACGGTGGAGTCTTGTATGTGGTTATATTGGATTAAACACACAATCAATCATCTGTCTATATTGTCACATTACAGACCACATGGCACATTTTTCCTTACAAAAAAAAAAATCCCTTCTACCTTTCCATTCCCCCTTTCTATTTCCTCCTCCTGCTGATTGTCACTTGGGGGGTGGGGTGTTTGCTTAGCTGTGTGCACAGATGTGTTCATTGTTAAGCCATGCGAGCTGCAAGCCATGGATAAGCCTGTACAGAACTTGCATTTGGATTCAGAAATTATAACTCTGATCGTAATTATGCATTACTAAGCAAGCCATCTGATAGCAAACTGCGCCCGGATTATTCTTTAAAGTGAATGAAGAACAAACTGTTCCATGCAAATCACGTTTTTTCCCTACATCACAGTAATGAATTGTTCAGCTGAAAGGTCTTGTGATTAGTGTTTTACATTTGTGACTTTAGATTTGGATAAAAACATGATGGAGCGTTCTGTTACAAGGAAATAATTGATGAGGTAGCACAAAACAGAGTAGAGTTGTTGGTTTTTTTATCAGAGGGATAGTTTTTCCGGGTTGCGTCCTTTGATCGGCTGAGAAGGTCCGCTGTCGATAAGAGAGCTGCTTGTTTTTACACATGAGACTGCATGCTGCATAAAGTACGCTGTATTTATTCATTATAACAATTTATTAATAATATAATTATTCCCTAATATAAATAATATATTAATATTTATTTCATTTAGCACATTTTCATGATTCAGCCCTTTTTTGTAATAAAGTTCTACACTATTTTACATGAATTCTTTTTTATTTTTTTATACCAGTATCCAAATATCAGTTGATTAATCAGTAATCAACCTCTTGTAGTCTGTCACCACCAGAGGTTGATCATCTTCCTATAACAGCAACTGTTTTATTTCTCAATTTGAAGCACTAACACACACTTTCCTCCAGCATGACTTTACTTCTGTCCACAAAGCCAGCTCAATGAAGATATGCTTTCCATGGGTCGGAGTAAAAGATCTTGTGTGGCCTGCTATCGAGCCCTAACATCAAACCTATTGAACACATCTGGGATGAATTGGAACGCTGAGTGCACCCCAGGCCTCCTCACCTCACCTATCAACTTTTCTAATGCCCTTGTAGATGAATGAGCACAAATCTTACCAGCCTTTTTTCTTCCATCTTTTAAGGTTTCAGGAAACCATTCTGAAGGCTTTTACTTGAAGAGGTTTCAGGTAATTTACTATCAACAACTGCAGTATTTTCTTTGTTAAATGTTTTTAACCTTTTTATTATTACTATAAATTAATTTCGTCTTACAGCAAATTTCTTTCTCTTTCTCTGAATTTGAAAGTACACTTTGATTACGCACAAATTATTTATCCTCATATCCAGATATTCTTTCTTTTTTCGCTGACTGTCAAAAAACTTTTTTTTTTAACATACTGTAAAAAATTTACAGTTTTTGAATGTTGCTAGAGGCAAGAACATTAAGCCCAATGAAACTATTCTAGAAATCTTCAAGAACTCTCACCATTGAATCAAATAAGAAGCCACAGGCCAGAATCTCTGCAGTGTCTACGATGTTACTAACAGGTTTGCACGTGGCCACTTCCATCATCAGCTGTAAGAAAGAACGGAGGATAAAGCATAAAAATCTGAACATCAAACATCTCAAAAATCAACAGTATTTGCAAATCCTCACTGATGTCTTGATCCAGTTGATATACTGTTCGAAGTAGCCAATCAGGGACTGCTTGTATTTCTCACTTTCCTACAAAAGACACACACAACTGAATTATTAATGACTAGCTCACAAAATTACATCCTGCATGACAGTTCCAGGGAAAACGACTCGTTATTTCACCTGATTGACAGTAAATGTTGCGTTGTGAGTGATGAGATGCTGTGCCGTTTCAACCGCTTGAAGTATTTCTGATATTTTGTTCTGAAAAAGACACACAATACATTCATAAAAACCACAGTCACATCCTAAAACTTTACAGAGAATGATGTAAAAATTACAATAGAAACGACTTACTGATAGATCAGTGGCGGTCCTCTCCAGAAACCTGATGCTCTGGTTCAGAGTGTTCTATAAGGAAACACAGAAATGTCATTTATTAATGAACCAATACATTCAGGAGCCACTATCCAAATATATATATTAGGATTCCCATAATTGTAAAGATACATATGAAGCAAATACCGATGCAGCACGATACGATTTTCACAATGTGATTCAATGCAATACGATGCAATGGGAAAAATATGATGCTATGCAATTCAATATATTACTGATAGCTCAATTTAAATTATTTGGTTCAGACACACAGCAAATCATCAATTTACTTAGGTGCTTTCTGACTTCTAACGCATGGCCCTTTCACACACAGGCCTGTGTAGTGCAAAAAATAAATAAAATAAAATAAAACCAGATGTTCTTATACAACAAATGAATATAAATTTATGGCATACTTTATTTTTTTCACATGTTCAATTAAAATGCTCACACACACACACACACACACACACTTACCCTTGCAGTAACATATTTCTTGAAGTTGAAAGATTGAAAGAAAAAGAGGTAAAAGACAGTAAGAGCGACAGTAAGCGACAGAAAGAAACTTGCTATAGAGGTGGTGCAAATGACTGAAAAATCCCTAATAATAAATGCTACATACATTGCATTCAATGCTATTTAATAATATTAATTTTTTTACATGTAAAACAAAACATTTTAATGCACATAGGCTTCTTTCGTGCTCCTGTCTGTGGTATAAGCATTAATGCATGTAGGCAGTGGTTTAATTTCCTGCTTCTCAAACTCTGTCTCTCGTCCACATTTTCTTTGTCTTGCAGAACAAACAAACCCACTGGGAGTTTCGTTGAATGATTATTCACTACTGTTCAGGTTACACTATAAATCATTCTCGTAACATTTATGAGTCATTAATTTTTTAATGAAAGCAAGAACTCAATAACATACACGTAATTTCAGCCTCACTACAAGAAAACATCCTAAAACAAAAAAGAGGTAAATGCACTTCATACTTGTACCACTGTAAAGTTATTGTATTTCTTTTAAAATTAGTTTTTACTTTTACACGATATTGCGCCCCTGGTGCACTGAGGGTTAAGGGCCTAACTCAAGGGCCCCAAGAGCGGCAGCTTGGCGAAACCAGGGCTTGAACCTCTGACCTTCTGATCAGTAACCCAGAGCTACAGTACCACCTTAATTATCTTGTGTCCTGTATTATATGTAAAACCACTCCGAACATCTAGTGAAGCTCTTCACCTGTTTCTGCATGATTTTATGATCTTGTGTTGCTGATGATCATCTGATTGGATGACTACGGATATGACCAGCCAGGAGTCGCTAATAAAGTGCCTAATGAGTGCTGATTTTAACAGTAATTATTGTTTATTGAAAATTTTTGTGTGTAAAAAAAATATATTAGTGACCACACACACACACACATATATATAAATATATTCGATATAAATGTTTGAAGGTATGTGGACATCTGACCATCATGGTGTTTTTTCCCTTATGTGTGTTAACATGCATTCATTATTATTATTATTATTATTATTATTATTATTATTATTATTATTAGGAACCAACAGACTCAAACCTGTTCCAGCATTCAACCATGTATTTGAGTTTCAAGTGGAGATCCACTCAGTAAAATATTAGTCCAGGAAAAAAAAACGTCCCTTCAAACTTTCACTGGTATAAAAAAACTAAAGTATTTGCCCTCAAATATACTCAAGTATCCAAAGTATTATGATTTATTATCGCTATAACGTTCCTATTATCATTTTTGTCGCACGACTCTTTCACTCAACGTGAAAAGACTCTGTTACTCAGTACACCGACCTTTTAATAGAATGATAATAATGAGTCTGAATGAAATCTATTAAAATTACCTGTAAAAATGTGTAAATAAAACCACTGGTTGTTGTGGTAAGTTAGAATCGGGAGTTTCTGAACTGTATGTTTGCGCTAAATAGATACCACTAACACACCAACAAGTTCAAAACAGAGCAAAATTAAAGTAAAAGTCCCAAGTGGAAATACTTCAGCAAACAGATACGTGAAAAAAGTTAAATATAGTAACAAATTACATCTATTTATTAATTTTACTGTCCACCACTAAAAAACTAGTGGAGCCTTCCCACAAGACTAGAGACTTTTACTAGAAAAATATTCAACAAGCACATCTGGCTATGATGCTCAGATGTCCACAAACCTTTGATTATAGAGTATCGTTCTAATAAAGAAATAGCCTCATTGTAAATCACTTATAATCCAGCATTACTGATGCCTTAAAATCATTGCTTTCTGAACAATGTCATTATTCTCAACATCAGTTTCAGGATATTTCAGCATTTAGAATGAAATAAATATTAAGAAGAGAAAGAACGTGATTACCATGGACTGCTGAAGAGGGACGACCTGCTTGGCGTAGATCTGACGCAGCGTGTTGGCGTGGCCCTTGATAGAAGTCTGTACAGGTCCATTATTCTGAGACAGAGACACAAATATACATAGACAAAACATTGGATTATTGAAGAAAGGGTGTGGTGATTTTATTTTTTTTTCCCCAAAGTGTCCAGTTTTCTTAAAATAATATAAAGTGCAGATCGTCACTGGAACTTGATTTAAATAGAAAAAAGCTGAATTTCTACTGGTGAGGATTGAAATTATAGTGCTGGGCAACATCATCGATTTTTGGATCGTTTTTTAATTGCACTCACATTGATTTCAATTCTCAACTTTGGGTATATGATACTACTGGTTCAGATTAATGTGAATTACAAGCCTTGGGCTAAGTTACAACAGAATGCCTTTACATTACATCTTTCAGTGTTTAGCATGGTGGATGCAGGTACAGTGGAACCTATACTTGCTTTCATCCTAGTTAACATAACAATAGAGAAAAAGAAATCCTCCCTGCCACTACAAGAGCACTTTCACATAGAAATCTTTCCAAACCTCTTATTCAAATTAAATTAATTTTAAACATGTAGAAACAGGAAGAATAATAGAAGCAGAAATACATACATGATGTGAAGAAAAAAAAAAAAACCCTGAACAGTGTGTTACAAAGCTTGGACTATGTGAAGTCACAGGAACACACACAGTTCCCTCGAACCATAAATTACACCTCAGACATCTTGATTCACACATCATTACTGTGAAAGTCTTGCAGAATGAATGGGAGGCTTGTGTTCACGTCTGCACTCCAAACAAAATGCGGGTTTAAAAAAAAAAATAAAGAACAACCCGGCTGTGTACATTAGCGCAGAATTCTGAGCATGCATAAGAGCACATAACCCTTGTACGAGCTATTCAGGGTTTAAGAGACACTTTTTGGAAAAAAAAAAGGAAAAAGGAACCCACCAGTTGGTCAGCTTTAGCGTCCAGGTCACTGGCGAATGTCAGCAAGTCAACACGGGTCACTCCTTTATTGAGCTGCAAACCGATTAGACGAAAGAGAAAGAAATCCAATGATCAAAATCTTACAATTTTCGTTTCATCAGTGAATTCTAAAACATTTAAAGAATGTGTTTATTAGGGAACAATGCACCCTTAATACCACAATTATTTAATAAAAGCATCAATTTAATTATATTGTAATTTAATAATAAAAATGAACTAAAAAATAAACAAACAAACAAACAACTTACACAAAACCAAGCAACACATTTCTGAAGCCGTAACTGTTGGATTGACTTTTATTACATTTGGCAGGCGTCCCTTTTCCAGAGCGACTTTTATCTCACTCATACAACTGAACATCTACAGGGTTAAGAGCCTTAATGAAGGGCCCAGGGATGGCAGCTTGGGGTGGCTGGGATTTAAACTCGCAACCTTCGGATCCAAGGTCCGATGCCTCAACCATCTCTTCCATTTTAAAACTGTATAAGGAGGGGTAGAAACACTCATGCTTGAATGTTCAAACAGCCTATTAAGGGCCAAAAACCAAACTTGATTGAGGGCCGAAAACAATTGTCGCATAGTATCAAACATTATATTAAAATGAAAGTTGCCACGGTTTCTTTCATTTATCATCAAAGATTTAAAAGTAAATAAATAAATAGAAAACATGACTCTGAAATCTGCTTGATTATATTTTCATCGTTCCAGTTCTGTGCGACTTATAGTCCAATGAGAAACAATACAATTTATTGTACACTAGAGTTTAGTGACTTCTAATGACAGACATGAAGCTGGTCCTTATTTTTGTTCCTCAAAATGCCATTTTTTTTCAAATACGGTATGTTTGGCATCTCTTTGTTTCAAATCCTGTGAGAACTCTGTCAATTCAGCATTGTTTTTTTGTGAACATAAATATTAAAAACGAGACTAAATTCAGAGTGATGTGAGCGCTCCTATAAATAGAGATTTACTTTTTAAAATAAATAATGAAAAGACTCTATGCAAATAAAATAAATAGACTATATGTAGTGTTATGGGAAGATCTGGAGGAGCCAGCATGTGAAAATTACCTCAGTAACAGTTGCTAAATGTAATATTCCTGTTTATTTGGGTTCATTTCTGCTGCCATTAAGCTTTATATTGCTTATACTGTACTACATATTCGCAACATTTTACCTGCTAGGTAACCAGTGCATCGTGTAGCTGTTTTGTTGTAATGTGCACTATACACACACACACACACACACACACACACACACACACACACACACACACACACACACACACGACAATGTACCTCCTCCATATACGCTGCAAAGTCGATGTCCTTAATGCCGGCCTCAGTGAAGTTGATGAGGTTGTGTTTGCCGTCTGTGTTCAACAGGACGATCGTCTTCAGGTCCACCTTCAGGCTGTCAAACTTCTTAGACACGTCCTTAGTGTACTAGAATAGAAAAAAGGGAGAAACCACAGCAGTGATTTGAGACACAAGGCCCGTGAGGACTTAGTGATAGGAAACAGATGCTGGCACTCGTGGAACAGTGTTGCTTTGTCACGGCACTACACAGTTAGTTTAGTGTTTTTCAGACTCTATAACCCCTGATTCGGCTCATCGGCTAATTCTCAACCTCGTGTTGGTGAATGAGGCTTATTACAGCAGGAGGTCCCTGGTGGGGGTTTGAAATTTTCATTATACATTCAAAGCAATTTGTTCTTTTCCACCATTCAAATTATACACATCAAGTCCCTGGAATACTTATGTACTCATGTAAATTTATGCACCTAATTAACTTTACCCACCTGATTACAGTTTAAACAGGAGAAATCCATCTCTAGATATTCATCACAGCATTAGTACAATTAAAAAAAGTTACGTTTATTAGCCTGTACAAAAGTGTGAAAAAAAAAAGTAGCGTATGAGCAAATTGGCATTAAACAGAGCAGCTCATTTGCATGGCTTTGGGTCAAAACCACATGGGCAAGATCCCCATTAACACCAGAAGAAGCTGGATACCTTCCAACAGGCTGTGAGGAAAAGAAAATCACGGCTTATCGTGAACTTCGGGGTTCTGGAAATGGATCCAAAAACAGCCCACAGTGGAAGATGGCATGGGATAAGTGGAAGTTAATCTTCTTCAAATCAACACTTGAGCATGGATCAAGCTTTGCAGCTATATTTATTCAGGCATATTGTATCTGGGAATGTGTGAATATGGCATGTGATATACGAAGGGCTACTGTACATGCTTTCGCAGAACAAAAGCTGGGCTTAATATTATGAAAATTAGGTGAATTCGTATTAGGAGTTAATGAATTGACTCACCAAGCTGGGGCTGAACAAGGCTGAGATGTTGAACACTTTGTCCAGATGGAGGGCAGAATAAATCCCACGGTTCTCCTTACAGTTACTGATGGGCATACAGAGACAGAGAGACAGAGACAGAGAGAGAGAGAGAGAGAGAGAGAGAGAGAGAGAGAGAGGATTAGCATCCATTATTATTCTCTTATCTGCTTCACTGTCTGTAAACAGCATAGTTACTCATTCATTATTTAAACGTGAATTGGAAAGATGTTAATTTTAATTCTTCAAAACTTCAACTCTTTTCTGTCAAAATTAAAAATACGTCTGTCACGTAGGTATTTAATTCTTTACAATCTTGCATTTTTATCTTTGACAGAATGGGAATCAGGACAAGTATTTATTAAAGATATTTTTGGAAGAAAGAAGCGAAGACATCACATAAAAATGGTAATAATGAAAGGCTCAAATTATGAACCAATTGTTTAAATGAAACTGTACAAAAATATGTAGAGATTGGTATTTTGTAAAACACAGAGAAATGTAATATATTTATAGCTAATTCCAGACAGATTGATAGATAGATAGATAGATAGATAGATAGATAGATAGATAGATAGATATAAAGAAAAAACCTTCACACTGATATATACAGTATAATAATAAAGTCACCCATTATATAACAACAGGCCCATTGTAATTACATTTTTACATTTATTTTTATAATTGAATAATTTTTTATAATTTTTAAGCCCCCTATTTACAATGTTCATCAATCTTTTTTTTTTTTACACAACTTATTACACAATACTTTTTTCTAATGCACTTGTAATCTAATACAGCAGAAACTGTGCAGAAATTAATGTAATAAACAACACAAATATTATATAAGTGAAGGAAAAGTAAGACTTTGCTGCCCTCTGCTGGACCATATGAGAGGAAACGTTTTTGGAGATCACATCACTAAATGAGACAAAAGTATTTGGACACCTGATTTTTTCCAGCCATGTGTAGGTTTTTTTTTTTTTTTTTTTATTACCACAAATTTGAAGGCACATAATTCTATTTGATGTCATCGGATGTAGCATTAAATTTTCCTTTTACTTGAACTAGGAGACCCAATTCAGCTGTTCACAAGCCATGAAGATATGCTTTACAAGGCTTGAAGTGGAAGATCGTGAATGGCCTTCTACAGAGCTCTGACCTCAACCCCAACCCAGACTTTTATTATGTAAATTCTCATTTGAAACAATCCAATATTCTTTGAGATTTACATCAGTGACTTCTTTACACATTAAAATTTACTCTCATGTTGGTAAGCAGATGATCGGATTGATATTCACCTGTAGATGTTTTCCACGGTGAGATCCATTTCGGGATTGTTAAAAAGGTAGCCAGGGATGAAGTGCTTCCATGAAGGGTTCACCAGATTTGGACAGTCCAACACCTAAATAGGGAACATTAGCATTAACATTTCATCAAAATTCCCCCATCATCACTGAAAACCTTGATGTGATAGCTTTTTATGGCATTTTCTAGGCTTATGATTAGACTTTTCCCGGTGTGAAAGCACAAATACACACGTATAGCAGACATCACATTTATGTACACATGCATAGAAAGGCTTTTGAATGTAGCCAGACACTGCAAAATAAGAACTTGAGACACGGATCTTTCCATTGATCTGTGGTTCTTCCCCACACTGTGACCACAAAGTCGAAAGCACGCGATCGTATAGAATGTCTATGGAAGCAGCTGCACGCAATTTTTCGTTCACTTCAACTACCAGATCCGAACCTGTTCCGCCATGACAATACCCCTGCGCACAAATTTCAACAGGGACACTCCAAAATCCAGAGGAACATCTTCCTAGCTGAGTGGAGGATATTATAACAGCAAATGTGGACTAAATGTGACTAAATGACTAACAGGATGTTCAGAAAGCACATACCAATATTATGTCTAGGTGTCCACAAAGTTGTGAATCTATACTACAGTGTATCTAGGAAAAAGTGAAGTGCTGTGAATACTTTTCAGATGTTTTAATGAAAACTATTTATTCTGCACAACAGCACCATCTACAGGCAGTAAAGGTAAACGGCATAATAATGGATGACACTGCCTTGATGAATTAGCCCACAAAATACAGTATTTGCTCACTGGAGCAGCAGTATGAAGTGTAATGGACTTTTGTGCTAGGCTGTAGGTGTATGCAGTCTTGCCTTGAACAGCTCTCTGGAGTGGAAAGGTTCACAGACCAGCTTCTCGACATTCCCCCCTAGCACAAACGTCGCTGTCACCACTGCCATGAGAACCCAGGAGAACATGAAGCTGAAGCCCACACCACTAAAAGAAACACAATGCATATAGGGATAAAATGATTTTCTGAATGTAAGAGTTGTTTTTCTTCAAAATGTGAAGAAAAATTACTTCTAAATATTATATATGATTTAATAGAGTTCGATTGATATAGGATTTTACTGATACCGATAGCTAGGTTGGATTGTACCTGCCGGTAACCGATTAAACAACCGATAGTTTTTTTTCAAATGATACTGAAAAAACAAAAAACAAACAAACATACCACTCAACGTATATACTAAATAAATACTAAACTGAACTATACAAAAAAAGTACTGAATCATAAAAATTTACTAAATGAAACAAAAACAAATATATAAATTACACTAATAAATACTGAGTTGAATAAAAAAATATGCATTTAAACTGAAGTCCCACTCCTAATAAGTCCAAAATGAATTAAAAAATAAATAAATAAATAAAAAAACAGTAAAAAAAAAAAAAAACATGTAACGCAACCTGGAAAAACTATCAATATTGATTTTGGAGATAGCTGATAGTTCCAGCAATCAACTTTCGGTGTGGATTAATCTGCAATCAGGGCAGAGATAATGAGCAAGACAAAGTCAAAGTGTAAAGAAAGTCTGATCATACTCAGTTCTCTGTACTGAGGAATTTGAAGCACAACATACAGTACAACAAGCCATGTTTAATTAAGGAGTGTTCTCTTATAAGTAACTTGAAATAACATTTTCTACCACAGAAGGCAAAATGGCACATTTTTGCATCCAGTAATGCCTCACTTACGCCATCAGCAGGTTTCCTCCTGTGTTCGACACACAGCCACGGCTAGTCGGAGAGGCATGTCTGTCAAATCCCAGGATTCCACACAGAAGACCCAGGAAGTTGAAGACAACGATAAGCGCCACCATGCAGCACAGTGTGATACAGCTGATCCACCTGCAATATTTTATAAACAATCAAATATTTTATTAGATTTAAAAAAAGAAAAAAGGTAAAACAACGCCATGATGATGTTGATGCAATCTTTTTTTTTAAATAAAATATAACAAAAATACACACACATTTACATTACATTTATGGCATTTGGCAGACGCCCTTATCCAGAGAGAGTTACAACTGAGCAGGTGAGGGTCAAGGACCCAGCAGTGGTAGCTGGAGGTTCTGGAATTGGAACTCATGACCTTATGCTCCATGGTCCAACGGCATTTACAATTTAATTAATAGATAAACTATATGGACAACAGTTTGTGGACATCTGTCCATAAGTTTAGTATTTGCTTTTTGAACATCCCTTTCCACATTTAGTCCCCATCTGCTGATATTAGAACCTCCACAAGATGTTCCACTAGATTTTGGATTTTTGCTCCTTCAGCCAATAAGAGTGTTAGTAAAGTCAGGTTCTGATGTACATGAGGTGAGGAGGCCTGTGGTTCAGTAAGAGTCCAGAGACATCCTATCCAATTGTGTGCCTCCAGCATTGTGGTAACAGTTTGGGGAAGAAACAAATATGCCTGGAACAGTCAGGTGTCCCAATACTTTTGTCTATACTGTGTAATTTTCCAAGTCTAATTATTTAAAACGCTATTTATTTTGTGTTCCCATCTCACATTGCTGCAACTGGGACGTGTGCATCTGTCACGGATAAGGTACCTGTAGAAGTCCATTTTGTCGATCTCCGGGTAAAGATCCTCGATTTGAGAGTGTGTGTGGCTGATGATATTGGTCACGTTGTTTACAGTAGTCTGCACCGGAAACAGCTTCGAAAATCTGGTGATGTTGTTCCCAATGCCGTCCAACAAACCTCGGACTCCTAAAATCGGTGAGAAGAAAAAAAAAGACAGCTCAAATATCACATGATAGAAGTGACACACTGATTATCTGGGGCGCCGTGGGGGTATTTACTTATAAAAAAAAAAAAAAAAACTTACCTTCAGCCACATTTCTGGTCTGGTCTGTCACCATGTTTGGGGTGTCATTGAAGGCTAAGAACCCCTTGTTGGATGAGGAAAAAAGATTTCAATGCCATATAATAAAACTTCTGAACAATAAACTAGAAACAAACAAACGAAAAAAAAAAAATGTATAGAATAAACCTTTGATAATAAACTATAAATAAATTCTGCATAATTATATCAGAAGATTTTATGAGAAAAACAATAATAATAATAATTTATATAAATTAATTTATAATTTTTTTTCTAATTCTGCCTATTGAAAGTTTGGAAACACCTAATCCTTTAATCAAGACAAGTTGAACATCTTCCCAGAAGAGTGTAGGGAATTATAAAAAGCACATACCATACTTAACACCAGGTGTCCGCAAACCTTTGGCAATATAGTGTATACATTTACAGATGTTTCTCTTTATTTTCATTGAAAAATCCTCCATTAACATGAAGAGCAGCTTTACACATTCTCGTCTCCAAACATTCATACTTTGCCATGCCTCTTGTAAAACTTGCCATGAAGCGTTCTTCACTAGTTCTTCACTGGAGATTTCTTTCTGACCTTGTGATCCAGTTTATCCCAGAGCAGTTCGATAGGATTTAGATGCGGTGACTGGACGTCATGATAGATAACACTCCAGATGACTGTTTGCTCTTTAAATAACACTTTCAGAGCTTGGACTTATTTTTCGGATAATTGTCTTGTTGTATGGTGACGTCGGTTCCAATCGGAACTGCATGGTGTTGAAGAATAGAATGGTGGCCATGTTGGTTCTCCAATGTTCCCTGCTCTGAAACAACCCCAAAACTTTTTCATACATTTTCCTGTTAGGGCCAAAAATGTCAACTTTCTTCCAGTGTCCAATTTTTGTGAGTTTCTGAATTTTGTTGCATATAAAGAAAAGGAAAATAAATGTGTCTCAAAAACCATAAAAACTAGGTGTTTCCAAACTTGTGACAGACAACGTAAAAAAAATAAAAACTATAATTATTAATTTTTTTTATTAATAAATTTCATTATTTCAACATAAAACTCCATAAAAACAATTCCCTATAAGTTTTTTAGTCTATCGTCTTATCCGCGAGAAACCGTGAAAATCAGACAAACTAATGAGTTATGTGGAAAATGCAATTCCACGATAAACCGGGGACGTGAGATTCGAACAGCGGTAAAGAGGGGTATTACTGTATAAATAATTGTATTTAATGATGACAGCTTATAGGACTAATAGGAAAACTAAAAGGTTTTCGTCTAAGTGTAAACGACTTGGGAAAATATCACTGTGGAAAAGTGATTTACTGTAAATGTATGAGTTCAATTGATGAACATGTTATTCTAATAATATCTTTTATGATTACGTTATTCTTTTCATCAAATAAATTTCCTCAGATTGTATTTTTCCTTGATTTGTGATCGTGATTTTTTATTTTTTGCTCTATTTTTATTACCTGGTCTATTTCATAGACTTTTTATTAGAATCTAAAAAAAAAAAAAAAGCTCCTAAATTTGACTACATTTTCAAACAGACCATTGGACTTTATTTTACAGATCAGTGCACTGGTGTAGTTATAAATTTGTTCCAGTCTTTATAACTAACTGTGTTTGCATTATGTTTCATAATAAATTTTTTTTCATCATGCACAACAACAAAACTCCGACACCATTATTATACTGAAGTACCTGGTGAACTATCTGGGCGAGGTCAGTCTTCAAAACGTCGTTCACTTTGGCCAACTGCTCACTCACACCAGGCAGCTGAAACACACAAATTCTAATTCAGGATTTTATATATAATTAGCTCTAATATTATACAATTGCTTGTTGTCTTTTTGTATTTTCTTAAAATATTACGGTTTCCAAACATACTGTTGAGTATCCTAGCAATTATGATCATAAGATCATATTTCATAGATCACAAAGTGAAACTGAAACTAGAGGTCCACTGATTCATCAGTTTTTATCCGGCACTAATAGTTGATTGCTGAAAATATTGGAAAAAATCGATACCGATTGTGGATAGTTTTTCCGGGTTGCGCCTGCGCGGAAGTGGCAGAGAAGGTCGGCTTATTTCAAAATATAGTACAAATGTATAAACAAATAAACAAACAATAAAAGTATTTACTTAATTTAATATTACAAATGGAATATTTGTAATATTCATTTGATTAATCGATTATCGGCAAGTACAATTCAACCTAGCTATCGGCATCGAAAAATCCGCTATCAGTCGACCTCTGACTGAAACCTCACCGCTGAGTAGTTAGCGCTGATCTCCAGTTGGCTGAGCGAGCTGAGGATGTTGACGCAGATATGAACTATGGGTGACAGCGAATCGGCGCACGCGGGGTCGTCCAGGGCATTCGAGATGTCCATTCGCACTCGGCTCAGGTTGGATTCCAGCTGCACCGTACCCTCTTGAAGAACCGCCAACGTCACGGTCACATTCTCTAGAGCTTCTTTAGTGTCCTTAATCACTGATTTATACACACAAATGCATCTTTTTTAGATATAGTTTTATTTGTCATGGTTACCTTTGGTGGTTCTTTTACTTTTTACTGATATATATGACAATGATAATGACATAATCAATATTATATATTAAAGATGGCAACATTCAGCGATTCGCATCGGTGCATCAACATAAAAGTGAACATTTTTAAACATATTTGTGCCGGTAAAAACAGATTTATTAAGATTATAATATTAGTAGACGCGCTGTACAATATGTAAATATATGTAAATATAAGTAATTTCTACTCGCTAAACTGTTTCTCAAGTGCGTTCTCTCAGCATAACTGCACTACAGAGACCGAGGCTTGTTCTGAGAGTCACATAGAATACAGATTAACATGGCAGAGGTAGAGCTGCATCTTCCTGGAGACAGAACAGGCAAAAAGATATATATATTATATCTTATATATATATATATATATATATATATATATATATATATATATATATATATATATATATATATATATATATTTGAATATATTCCTCGTGGGAACCTGAGAGAGAGAGAGAGAGAGAGAGAGAGAGAGAGAGAGAGAGAGAGAGAGAGGAGGGAGAGGGAGGGTGAGAGAAAAAGCCAAATTGAATAGAACTTTCGATGTTTTACCTCCAGCCATGTTCTGTGCCTCATCCAGGGCAGGCAGCACAACTTTTCCCAGCTCTTCATGTATCCTTCCACCCAACAACTGACCTACATCTACACACACACACACACACACACACACACACACACACACACAGTTTACATGCAGTGAAAACACATTTTAGACAACACACTACAACTGACATTGCATACTTACTGTCCAGATCACAGAGCACTTGGTTCTTAGCGGTTCCATATTGAGATATCAGGTGATCGATTTGCTGGAAAAAGATCAAGACCAAATTATAATCTGTAATCATAATGAATACAATTAAACTGGATTTTTAGTGGGTGGACTATTTATGATCATATCGATTAAACCTTCAACAGCAGTCATTCATCTGGCCATGTTTCTGTCTACCTCTTCATCCACCCACCCATCCATTCTTCTCTGCATCCATCAATCAATCTATAATCTCTAATTTCTTACCGTTGGTGTGTTATTGGCAAAGGTGTACAAGTCTCGAATATTACTGTTGACGAGCCTCTTCATGGTCTTTAACTGAGAACTCAGGTTCTGATTGGCTGCATATGCACACAGGACCCCAGCGCTGGAAACAGATAAGAAAAAGAACCATGAAGGCAAAACATTAGGAAAGAGCACGTCAGTAGATGGCAGCAGTCACATACAAACAGTGGGAACCAGATTTCTATATGCATTACATCATTCATACAGAAATCTTAAATAATCTTAAGAATACACATTATTTTTATATACAGATTATTGATGCAGATTCAACTAAAATTATAGTATAGCTATAATAATGCACAAGATATAGTATATCAGCTTATAACATCAATAAACTATGAACACAATGTTGTAGAATAATGCAGAAATCCAAAAAGGAACCATCATCTGGAGCAAAAACAACATTGTTATTCGGATTAAGAGGCAAATGATCAAGTATTTACGGCTGATTTATTTCAAGCAGCTTTAATTCATCGAACATTGAAACAGATAGCAGCAGGCGGTTCAAGTATGAAGGTATGAAGCACAGCTACATATTTTGGGAAATTTTGCAGAGTGGTGCAAAATCAGATGCCTTCCACAGAAAAAATGTTAAATAACATTGAAATATGTGAAAGTCGCCCCGTTTTCATCTTTGACCGAGGCAAAAGTTGCTCATTAGCCTCCTGCTGTCACTGTTCTGATCTCTTTTTATGCTAACATCAACGAGAAAGTGTGACATTCAGGCGATTATTTAAACAAAATATTATGATATTAATGCTATTTTTTAAATATCTTTTAAAACCAAAAGCCAGACAAATGTTTCTTACATTAATTTGTGAGGTGAATTTTATGTGAGAACATTTAACTATTAATAATTAATATTATCACCTGTAAACCGTGTTTACTTTCAAAAATCTTTAGTTGTGCTGTCTGTTTTATATCTGTACCAAATTGTGCAGAGATGTGAACCATTTTCCCAAGAATAGGCTCCTCCCCTTTCCCATCATGATACTCTACATACAGAAACCAAACAGTGTCCTGACTAGAGATGCAAAATTCCAAGAATTTTCAAGACCGGAAACTTTCCATGGTAATTAATAAACTGGGAATTTACAAAATCGCAGGTTAGCATATAACAAGGAAAATAAATGTAGCTAAAAAAAATAATAAATTAATTTTTTTTACCAAACAAAACTCTTATAATTATGTTTGTATAAGATACAGTTTATATACATTTCTACAAATTTCTATTTAATTGAAATAAAGTTTATGGAATATTTCCAAAATTTACATGCAAAGTTTGTAAAAAATGTAATGTAAATTTTCCGTCCCTTCGCAACAATATTCCTGACTAATCTTTTAACAGAATTCATGTTTATAAACTGATTAGAAATGTCTTATATCGATTTCTATTCCAGCCATGAAATGAAATACCTAGACGGTGTTAAACATTTGTGTGTAAGCTTTCTTCTCTGTTTTGGTGATTTGACGTTGTAGGGCCATTATGACAGCCAGTAAGTGATTAGTAAATAATCTGATCAGCCTTAATATCAATCTATTCAACAATTGTAATCAAAGCGATCAAGATTTTCAGCAGGTGAGAAAATCTCACCTGGATAGCAAGTCATGGGTCAGAAAGTAGGTGAAATAAAAAACTATTCCTTTAGTTGAATACATTTGTGTTTTCTCAGACATATTATTGGCCAAAAACAGTAGCCATGGTGACTCCAAAATAGGTTTTTCCCACCACACTGCCACCTACAGTATATAGCTCCAATATAATACGTTTCACAGTACATACAAGTATTAGTATGAATTGTTGTTCCCTGAGACACGACACAGAAAAGCTGGACAAGAAAATGGTTTCAAAGTTTAGAGAAGGTGACTCCTGTTGCCCCATCCTCCCTCTGGACATTGAAAATGCTAGCTGAGGCGACTGAAGTCCTAGCAACAAAGAGGCTTTGTTATTCTCCCTCCCTCCCCCTTAACGTTTGCTCTCCTTCCTTTTCAGTAAATAGTTCAGTAAATCTGTTTAGACCAGCTGGGTCAGAAACAGAGTTACAGAAAGAACAAAGTGGAAATGAAGATAATGCGAGTCCCTTAGACAATTATATAGAAGAGCCGCCATGCATATAAAAAAATACACCCACTCGCTGCACAAATCAAGCGAAGAAACTCGTGATACATTTTTCGCCTGCAGTCATTTTGAAAATACCCCACCACCCAGACGTGATGGTTCTGAAATGAATGTGTAAACAAGACACGACACCTTATTACAACAATGTTCCCAGGGCAAGAGCAGAAATATTTGTAATTTGTAGACATTAGCTAATTTTATCTGAAAACACGTCCGATCAAAAATTGTACACGCTAAGTGTGCTGCCTGGGGGGAAGACAATGTGTGTTCAAGCATGGAAAATTGAACGCCCATCACTTTAGACTTTGGCTTTTATGCTATAGGGTCATCCCTTTCCAGGTTCAATCTGCCCAAGTTCTCTCGCACGACCCCACCGCTGCTCCCTTCACTGGCTTCCAGCAGCTGCACGTATCAGATTCAAAACACTGATGTTTGCCTACAAGGCCAAAAATGGACCAACGCCATCTTACCTCAGAGACCTCATCACACCTTACACTACACCACACTGTCTGAGATCCTCCAGCACTGCCCGACTGGTACCACCTTCTCTCAGAATGAGAGGTAAAAATACTTCAAGGCTCTTCTCAGTTCTGGCACCGAGATGGTGGAATGAACCTTTCCATGATGTCCGTACAGCGGAGTTTTGGCTATATTTAAGCGATGAGTGTAGACCTTCCTCTTCCTGAAACACTTAAATTAGCGCTTTCCAAGTTTGTTTTGTTAAAAAAAATAAAAAGTTTATTAAAAATAAACAGAATTGTAGTCTGATTTATATTAAGTGTGTAATCTTCGTACCAGTGTAGATTAATTCATTGTTAGAGACTCAAAGCACTTTTGTACATCGCTCTGGACACGTCTGCTAAATGCCACAAATGTAAATGTAAATGTACTACTCTGTCGAAATAACGAATTTGGCACCGACCCATGGTACATTTTAGATACTGTTTATCAATCTATTTTCAAATTTGTATGATAAAAACAAGCTTGCAATCTATCTAGCAGTAAAATTAAGACATGTTGGTAAATAATGGCTTTTTATTGGAAAAAGCAAGCTGTTTTTACCTCACAGAATTGAGGCTATGGGATAGAAAATGAGCCACATGGTAAAAACTGGACTGTATACAATTAGATAAAAATAATTCCTGCCCTGATTTTTGTTGTTTTTTTGCAACGGTTACTTTTGGATCAAAATTACCCTGGATATAAGATTTTTTTTATGAAAATGGAATAATGGTTAAACATTTGTTAGAAACTTGAGGAAAAATGTAGAAGTTAAATCACAAGCATCATTAAATGTAAGTTTCTGTGTTCTTTGTGATTTATGCTCGCACGCCTCGGTGTCATCTCTCCCTAGGATGCGACAGATGCCTCTTCATTTTTCTAAAATAAAGCTGCAAAAGTTTTGACTTGATTAAGCTGCGGCTTGGTCCGTTGCACGGGAAAATGTGGTGGTGTGATTGGTGGGCATGAGGCTCGCGTTTCGCTTGCACAATGCCCTGCTGTATCCCCGCTGCGTTCCTGCGACTTTTTTTTACTGCCTCGCTGGGGTCTGTTCCAGCTCTGGGTGGGGGTAAGAACCCCATTAAACCCCTTGATAAACAACGACTGACCAACTGGGTCTGGTTTCACACAACAACCTCTCCAGATCCAAATCTGCTCTCTGGCTTCCACCTGGCCTGAGCCGCAGAGTCGAAATGCGATCGGTGCAAACAGCCAGGAGTCGGATCAAGACAAAGACGGTCACTGTGAGGGGATATGGAGATGCGCAGCAGGTGAAGAGTGAGACAGTGTTATCAGGAGGCGTGGGCTGTTTCGAAAGCACCACTGCTCTACACCTAACCTTCATGCTGTGTTCGGTATTTAGCAAAAGATCTCAAATGAGGCCCTTTCTTTTGATTTTACTGCAAATCTGTACAACAGATTCTCTATTTTCAGGTAGACTATTATACATTTACATAAACATCCACTCTAAGTTTATTAGAACATTTATAAATTAGATCCTAGAGCAATTCAGAGTTTAGCGGGTGGTGCGTCATTAATAATGGTCCGTGGAAAAACACAATGCCCTGTGTGTAGTTAAGTAGACTAAATTAACTTTTCTGTATTTGAATTATTTGAGTAACTCAAGGCATCGTTTATGTCCTAGTAATAATTATAATATTCTTTAAATTAAATGTTTGATGTTTATTTGTTTGAACAGGCCCCTGGTTCAAGACCCATGTAATAAGCTTATTAGGAGGCATAAGAAATACATTTAAAATCATAATAAAATCTCCACAGTAATACTAGTCGTCACTCCAGCCCATGTCATTTTCTGTTATAGACCGACCTGGACCCCCATTAAAGAAAGAAAAATTATGTGGCCCTCACAAAAAAAAAAAAAAAAAAAAAGTTTGGGGACCCCTGATGTAAAGCGATACAAGAAATAGTCTGTCATCTCTAAGTTTTTATTTTAAATTTGTTTGCTGGAATGAACCTTACTGTCATTTATTTGATTGGTCTTAATTAAAATATTAAATTCGAAAGCAGCAAAGGCTTTTTTTTTGGTGATCCCATTAGCATTATTGTTCCTGGAGTTTACAAATTACCTCAGCAGCCTTGCCCTTGTGTGAAGAAAGAAAGTAGGCCATGGCAAGGTGGGAACTATAGTGTAGGACAATCATTTCTTTTATCTATTCAGCTTCTTCCTCATTTAAACAATAAGGACACAACATTCTGGGCATACAGTTATTCCACTACTTCTTATAGCATTAGAGTTTCACACTAAGTGCTAACTAAGAGCTAGAATAGACTTGTATAACTTGTGGGAGAGGCCAACGTTATGAGGTGGTATCAATTCTGATCATGCAAGTTACTACGTCTGCGATTTCCTAATGGACAGCAAGTTAGAACAAAAGAAAACGTGAAATTCTGCATGAAACTGGGCAAATCCGCCTCAGAGACGTTTGACATGACATGACATACGTTTGACATACGTCGATGCTGCAACGAGTCGTTCGAGATGTTTTGAGTGGCACGCGTGCTTTTAAGAGCAAAAGAACATCACTGTAAGACTACAAGAGATCAGGAAGACTTTCAACAAGCTCAACCCCCAAAAATGTAGAAACCATTCAGCAACTTGTGCATGATGATCGTCGGACAACATCCCCGCTGTGCAAGGGGACTATTTTGAAGGGGATATTCTGTAAATGTGCAAAGTACTTGCTTGTAAACAGAGAGTTTTAAAACTTTTTAATACCACTTCATATTTCCACCATGTAAAATGCAATTTCAAAAATATCATTACTGACAGAACCATGTATAATGTTGTCAGGGTCCTGATATCTTGTATTTGAAGTCAAATGGGTTAAAATAAAACAAATGCTAAAACGCGAAATAAAAGCAGTCTCGCCGTGCCTGGGTGTCACGCCATCTCGCTGCTGCTCAGACGTGTCACAGCATGCTTGAGAAATGGTCGTTTTGTCTTGGATGAATGTAACAAGCAGTCATGTCTGTGTGCTAATTGGGTCACATCTTGATTTATTTAACCGGTTCCTATTTTTTTTTTCTTTGTAAGGAACAGTTTTACAGCTGTCACTGCTGCCAATATGGTTTAAGGGCACATGCCAGAAGAAGGGACATTGGAACTGAAAGAAACTATAGACAGACACTAAGAATGATGAGCTTTGTTCAGCTATTCCAGCAACACACTTACAGTTGAAACTCTCTAAAGCACCTTTCGAGAGCCTGCATACTGTATCTGCGAGTGATCTTATTCTTGGATATCATCCACAACTGTCTAAATGGACTGCTCTTTTAACAATGGCCTTTTGAGCTTCGTCGTGGTCTCGCTATTGCATTTTCAATGCAGCTACTGAAAGACCAGCAGGTACATTCTTTCACTGTTGTTGAGTCCCCCCGGCTTTAATTTTACCCACTCAGAGTTGCCTCTCTGTCCGTGTCACTGTAAATAGCTTCATTAGACCTCGTGTGTCGTGGTGCCTCCTGGCCCTGGAGATTTAATATGTACGGTATGTGAGGCAACTGAGCCCCTGATCTCCAGGCAGCCAAGTCTCAGCTATGGAATCACTAAAAAGAAGCAAACGAATTAAACCTTAAATCACATCGAGTTCAGTTGTATACCCTCGGAGCCTCTGTGTGTCTGTTGATATTCTAAAAATGTGGAATCTTTAGAAATGGTTTTCTCAATCTTCAGTTCCGCTGGAGCACCATGAAGCTGGATGGACAACTCATGCCAGAGCATGGATGTGTGCTTGTTGCTGTAGCAAATAACTGACGATTGTAGTTCAAAAAGGTGGAGAAATTAACATTTAATGCTAATGTAATTTAAAGCTAAACCTCTTTGAGAATTCATAGTGAATAGCAAGACAAACATAAATCAGTCATCCTGGACCACATTTAGTTTATTAAAATAATAAAATGTACTAATTTATAGCTGGAATTAAGTGGATCAAGTAGATTTTTTGGGCCAGTTTATTTAAATAACCAACACATATAAGGTTGCCAGATTTTAGTAAAGATGTCCACTACCTCTAAACATGAGCACTTGCCTTAACCTTGAAAAATAAAAAATACAACCTTACTGATAAGAAGTGGCAGCTGAAATTGGATAAATATTAGGAGTGGGGTTGGATTATTTTTTTTTTTACATTGTACCTAGAAATAATACCTAAATAAGTCTTAGATAGCAATAAATACTTATTCAAAATACTTTGAACAAGCCGTCGGAAAGCCATAACACCCAAATGGTTCCAGGTTGATCATTCGATGAGGGACCAATGTTTGGGAATTGTAAATGAAATATACTATATGGATTTCTTTTGACTATATTACATTTACAGACTTGGAAATAATTGGGGATAAATAGATTGTGTACACATACCATTGAGGATCAGCGTGAAACTGTATTTTAAAGAATGTATGAAAATTTCGTCTTGACTTTGTAATGGCCATGATGACCTTTTGTTGTTTGTTTTCAATAAAAATAAAAGTAAAAAAAAAAAAGGAATAGAAAATGTGGACTGAGAAAAAAAACTAAACCCAACCCCTTTTTTGTTCACAAGTAAAATTTTATATAAAAGTAAGGAAGATTCTGCATGACTAGTTCTAGCCATAAATAGATACCTTTAGTTATCTAGTTAAAAAATTTAGAAATGTCTTGTTTTAACATCAAAAAGTCATCAAACCAACACAAACGTTTTTGCACCAAAACTAATTAGCAGAATTATGTACTGTATACAGTGGAACCTCGATACTCGCAACTTTGAAACTCGCAACCTTGATAGTTTTCATTTGGAACTGGACTAAGAGTTGTCTTCTTCTTTAGGCTACTCCCATTAGGGGTCGGGGTTAGGGTTAGCGAGAAGCCGCGAGTGGCTCAAAAGTTCGGAGTAACATTGAAAGAAAAAAAAAGAGTTTGTACTAATAAATTACATACAAATGTGTGAATAACTATTTAATTATTGTATTATTCATTAAAAGTAGTTAATAAAACATTTATGACCAGTAATTCACAATTTATTTTAGTTTACACCACAGTACATGTACAATTCCCCTTGAAAAAGGAACCATCAAAAGCAGAGAGCCTCACAATATGGAAAGTAAGCATTATATATACATATAAAATTTGGACCTGATGCTGATGCTTACTTTCCATATTGTGTGAAAACATTTTTTGGGTGCACAATTTTGTAGTCATTAGATATAAAGGTCATAAAAGTGTGTGTGCATGGCCAGTAAGCTATTTTAGGTAGGTACGTGGGTAAGGAAGTAGGCAGGTAGGTATTCAGTATGTAGGTGATTCAGTAAATACAGTAGGTGGATGGGTAGGTGGGTATTTGTATAGTTGTTTTTAGGGGGAAATTGTCCTGCTTCAAACGTAAGAAGAAGGTGAAACTAGGTAGCTAGATGCATGGGTGTGTAGGAAAAAGTAGGTGTTTGATATGAGTACAAAATTTACTTTGTTACAGGAGCACTGTAAAGAAACTGATGATAATACAAACAAAGCAAATACGAGTGAATAACGATAGCCCTTCCAGACACTATACAACCAAAGTAGGTTGACACCTGAGCATCATATCAATAAGTCAATCTTCCTTAAAACGGTTGCCAAGTTGGAAGGTGCACAATTGTACATGTCGTCTTTGTATGCTGTAGTTTTACAATTACCTTTGACTGGAGATAAGAGGTACAAATTTGTTCCAACTTGTTAATGGTACCGTGTGAGAGAAGTGGGCTCCAGTGGAAAAACCTCTACACAAATGTTGACCTCAATACCACTAAACACCTATTGAATGAACTGTATTATACTTGATAGAAGTGTCCGACCTCGTTAATGGAGTTCAACTGATATGGATTTTTCTGAGGGCAGTTGATGATCGATATTTAATGCTGATCTAATATTCTTTTTTACCCTCTTCTTTTCATTAAATCTAACATTAATTAATACGAAGTGATAGAGAAAATTGCTTAAGTTAAACATTTCTTGAACAACACAAGCTTTTCTAAACAGTGCACTTGTTACCAGGTTTTGGTACCCTAGCCTACCTGTAGCATAAACTACAGCATAAAGTTTGCTAACAATACAGTTCCAAAAATTCACATTCACTCTCCAGACCTTATTCTTATTCTCATTCTCTCTATCAGCATAATATTTAACCAATGAAATTTATAAGGTGACATTTGGCCCTACTGTATACTGTAATTAAGATATACAATACAAGACATGATTTGAACTGGCGTTCAGAGTTTACAGTTGCTCAGTAGTGTATCGCTGCAAAAATAATCGTATGTACTCACGCACACACTTAACACTTACGTGATAATAAAGGTGGTGGTAAGCAGGAGCGTGGTGAGCAGTCCTCTCTGGCAGTCTGCATTTTTCTTTTGTCTCTGGTGCATCTCTCCTCCGCAGTTATCGCAGCAGCGACACATGCAGAAGAGCAGTCCGACCAGGGGCACGAGCACGATGAAGAGAATCCCCACGACCGCACACACCACAAAGCCCAGCTCATAGTAAATCACCTGCGCAATATAACGATCCACTTTACACACCAGGCTGACTTGGTGGTCATGGCTAGGTAATGACCATGTGCAGATATATTATATATACCATGTGTTTTATATATATATATATATATATATATATATATATATATATATATATATATATATATATATATATAAATAAATTAGAGGTCGACCGATAATCGATTTTATCGAAACTGACAGTTTAATCAATCAATCAATCATCATTAATCAAGCAATAGTTTTTAAAATAGATACTGGATTTAAAAAAAAAAAAACAACCAAACTGATTTAATAATAAACTTAATACAAAATAAAAAAAAATAAAAAAATTTATAATAAATCAAATAAATATGAATATATTAATAATATTAATACATATAAAGTTAAATAAAGACATGCATTTAAACTGAAACAAAAAGTAACAATCCAAATAGATAAATACATTTACATCCAAAATGAATACAAAAAAACACTTCAAGCAAACAGCACACGTCAATGATTCTCCTCTAGTAGCCAATATCATATTGTAAAAAAAAACCCGGAAAAACTATCGCTATGTATTTTTGCTGACAGCCGATAGTTCCAGTAATCAACTATCGGTGCTGATCAATCAGCAAAACCGACAAATCGGTCGACCTCTAGAATACATTCTTTGTAAATAATCAGGAGATGTGTGAGTCACTAAAGACATTTGGGACTTTTAGGAGTTGACCGATGTAAAGATGGCTGAGGGTGACCTGAAAATAAACCTCTTACTGTATTGGTCTGTTAGGGCAAAAATCCCAATTTGGAGTCACCAACAAAACATGGGATTGAAACTTGTATTGTGGTTTAAGAATTGTATACACAATAGAATGTGCCAAATCGAACATGCGGATCATATAATACACAACAGAATTTGTTTGTCTCACATAGAATAAAAAAATAAATAAAAAGATGTACCTTAATTACATTGCATTAATTAAACATTAGTGCCAGCCACAGTAGCCATCAATACAGTTGTTCAAACCTTCAAGTCTCTTAGGGTTTGAGCTAGTTCTAGGAACAGGAAAAGGAAGTGGCTTATAACAGGTAACATTACACTCAACAAAAAGGCATCTCACGTTTTAACAGTCTCATAAAGAATGTCTGATTTACAGTACTGTCTTATTGAATTATTAAAGATCCAGTTCATCTCCAGTCATCCCAGTTTAAAAACTAAACTCATTCAAAACACACCTTTATTACAAAAACAAAAATATCAGCAGCTGAAAAAAGGAATTTCCTCACCATGTAACCTGTCATGGTGATGTGATAATTAATCACATTTAAATCTAAGAGCTAGCTGCATAGCCATACAGCATGACTGAGCTACTGGAAGCTTTCCAGGCTCCAGACTCCAGGTTCCTTGGTCTCACAATGTCTGTCTGGCTTTAATCTAGTTTCGCATTCCCATAAAATGTTCATTGCTCTCAGGCCAAGGTGAGATCAGGAAGCTGAGCATTTGGAGTAAATGAATTGAGCGCAAGCGGATGTTTTAAACTCTCAGACTCACAGACATGCATCACTTTAATGTAGCGTGAATGAGAGTGGATGTCTTGAAATAAAGTACGTTGACTATCCTTCAACGTTTCTGAGAACAGGGTCCAGGTCAGGTCACTGACCACAGTTCTCATCAGCATGACCAGGCTCGAGTCTAGCTCTGAGGATAACTGGCTGGGATTATAGAATGCACCGTTTGCGCCATTACCTCTGAAATTCCCCGAAACAAAATAGGTCAGGTGGACTTTTTTGGGGGCTATTACTTCGGTTGAGTTTAGATATATAGAAAATATAAATAGAAAATACGTTCTTCTCACAAAAGGTTTAAAGAATGGAAATCGCACACGTGATATCAGTAATTATCTGACCATTTGGTGACTTTATGGGTAAGGGAACCCCTGCATGTTTGTGCTATGAAAGGGTATTATATACTGTACAACCCCAATTGCAAAAAAGTTCGGATGCTGTGTAAAATGTAGATAAAAACAGAATGCAATGATTTGCAAATCTCATAGACCCATATTTTATTCACAATAAAAAAAAACTAATAATCATTTTGAAATGAATGACTGCAAAACATCTTAAAGAACTTGAGACAGGCCCATGTTTACCACGGTGCAGCATAACTTCTTTTGAGAACTGAGGAAAATAGTTGCATGAGTTTTGGGAGAGGAATGTTGTCCCATTCTTGCCTGATATACTGTAGGATTCAAACTGCTTAACAGTCCTGGGTCTTCTTTGGTGTATTTTTCGTTTCAAATATTTGTGCCAAATATTTTTAATTGGTGAAAGCCAAGCCATGCTGCTGACATAGATGCAGTATGTTTAGCATTGTTCTGCTGAAATATGCAAGCCCTTTCTTGTCTGGATGGGAGCATATGCCTGAGCATATGTTTCAGCATTAATGGTGCAAGCTGCCCATTCAACAGACACTATTACACCCCATATCATTAGAGATGAATGCTTTTGAAGTGAGCAATAATAATAATAATAATAATAATAATAATAATAATATAGTATAGATTTATAAGATTCTCAAATCATTGCAGGTTTTTTTTTTTTAGATTAACATTTTACACAGCGTCCCGTCTTTTTGGGAATGAGGGTTGTACTTACATGCAAGAGAAAGTTTCGGCTAATACTAATGACAATGATTTATAGGTGCAAAACATTTTCCTGTCATTACAGGTCACTGAAATGTTCGCAAATGGTATGAGTAGATCTACCACATTGCTATTGTGACCGCTAATGAAGCAATTTCTCTTGTAAAAACAAAAAAAATAAATTTAAAAACAATTGGTTGGACAGTTTCCCTATAAAAGATACAAATGTACTTGTTATAAAACAATCAGAGGAGTCATTTAAAGAAATAAATCTGGTAGCAGGGACAAGAATGGCCTAGTTATGGCCTTCACTATGACATAAACCAAACTTATCCTCAGTAACTGTAAGTAATTGGGAGCGTGTATTAGGTCTGGGATCCCACAGGATCCACATTAAGGGGTTTACTTTTATGTGGGAGACGGTCATTTATCAACCTTGCTTGTGTGACTCTTAGCTTATTTCATTCTTCTTCATTAACTGCTTTTTTTTTCCTATCAGGGTAAATAATTTATCTGTTCTTATGGGAGCAAAAGGGAAAATAAAAAAGTGAGAGTGCTTGGTAGGAATTTCTGCATAATATCTTTGGGGAACATCTAGGCAAAGATTCTTTGCGTCAAGTTGGAATAGTAGAAGTCGTAGCAAGCCTAGCCAAAATTTCATGATTAAGCATCGTGGTCACCTGACCACCATGACCAATATGTTACAAAGCATACAATTGTCTAGGCCTCTTTATATGCTGCTACATTAAGATTTCCCTTCACTGGGAACCAACGGTACCGAACCGTTTTGGTGGCCACTTGATCCGTACCACAAATACGATTTGTTCTGCGCATGCGTGAAATTGCTATCACTTCCTGTCATTGTCAACGACTAGCGATATGGATTCTCCAGCTTCAAGTCTTTCTCTTAAAAGGAGAAATTCCTGACAATTCTGCATATCGAGGGAGTGAATGAATGAGTGAAGGACAAAAGGAATGAATAATATTAGGAATAAATAAATTGAAGGAATAAATTACAAAAAACTATTTTTGTGTGTTTCTTCAATGCAGACATTTGTTAAATTATACTAAAATAAGTAGAACAGTTAAGTAGAACACATCTTTAGAAAATTTTATATTCAATGCAAAAAAACACACATTATACACACTTCTGTATTACCTGAATTGGGTCGGACAAATGTAAACTATAATTTATCCATTTATCTAATTTTATTGAATTTTTTAATTTGCACCTATTCAATCGAATACTCAATTTAATCCATATAATAAAAAGTGTATTGCAGTAATTTGATTGATTCTATTTCAATTTGATATACAGCTGAAATCATATATTGTGATTTCCGGATTTTTTTTTTTTAGATTATGTCTCTCACAGTGGACATGCACCTACGATGACAATGTCAGACCCCTCCATGATTTCTAAGTGGGAGAACTTGCAAAATAGCAGGGTGTTCAAATACTTCTTTTCCTCACTGTATATTTAAAAGCACATATTGGTGTGATGGTCATATTTCCATATATTTATAAGTGTGAGTGGCCAGCGGTAGTTAAGAGTATAATTGGAAGAGGGCACACATGACTTTCTACAGCTGTTAGAGCACGGTCAATGTATTTCTAGAAGAAGTAGGACAAGGTTATTTACACAGCTATCTAGACATCACCACATTTGTGACACAGAGCATAGTCAGTAGATACAAATACCAAAGACCTTAATGAAGAAAATATGTGTCCTAGAGGTGGTGTAGATTGAAGAAGAAGAAAAAAAGTTGGTATTGTATCATAAGAGTGCAGGAGGATAAAGGACAACTGAAGGATGATAAGGGTGCTGGCTCAGTGCACACTTTACCTGCAGTGTCAGAACAATGTTCTCTGGCTGGGGATAGCCAGATGATGAGAAGCATGCAGAAAAAAGCAAAAAGGGACAGGGGAAAAAAAGCACAAAAGATGGTCAGAAAAAGCAACAGGCAGATAACAGGCAAACAGAGCACTTAAGAACCAGGAACAAGGTGTAATATTGTTCAGATATGCACTAATAATTTGTTCTAAATACAAGCTAATCGAATCAAAAATATGTACAGTAGACCTCCCCATTCTTAAGTGTGTCAAGGCAATGGGTTCGATAACCGAATATGAGTGAACATGTTTACAGAGGGGACCTTTTGCAGCTTGTTAAGACCGAATGTGACAAAATGGAGGTGTACAGACAGGATACGCTGTTTATTTTGTAACGAGGAGCCGCTGCAACACCTCTTACATTCCCACATCCTGTCTTCAAAAGGAGGCTGCTTAGTACATGAACTAATTTAAAGAACTAACAGCTCCTTCTTGGGCATACTGCCGCAAAAGCAGAACAGCTGGTATAACAGGGGTGAAAGACACTCACTTTGGAGATCACTATCAATTAATGGCCTGCTGAAGAATTGCAACGAATAAGACAATGTCTCCTCAGTGTCCTCAACTACCTGTACAGCACACACACTTACCTTCTGGTAGTCAGACTTGATGGCTCCGAACTTGTCCTTTGCCACTCGGATGACGAGATCTGCAGTGACAGGAGAGAACATTGTTTTTTTTATGCATAGAGGAGTCACAGAGCATCTTCCCCGAATACAGACAAGAGGCTTTGTGACTGTTTTAAGACAGATTCAACACACTGCAGAAGCCGCGTGAAGCCGCAGGATATACTTGTATTTGGAAAATTCTACATTTTCAGTGGTCAATAGTGTAAAAGTGTTTTGTTTGCAAGAAGAGTACTGAAAACAGGTTATGTATAAATAAAACGTTTAGAAATTATATTTGTTTTAAGTGCTTTATATTTATTCTGAAAGGTGGAGGGAAGGAGGCTCAATACAAATTTTGCACTGTGTTTTAAGGAATAATGGCAATTAAATGCATTAGCAAATATTGAGGAGAAGTTTCTAAAGTTCTTTGAGCCCAGAAGTAATCAGTGAAACTTTCTCTTCACACTTTCTGTGGGATTGGTCAAACATTCTGAAGGAGCAGATGGGATCGGTCAAACTTCCTACAGCCATGCACAGGAGAGGTCTGGCAAAAGCAAATTGAATTTCTACAGGAGAATATACATTTAGTCAAACTAGCCATGGAAGTAGATGGAATTTGTGAACCCCCCCTGCAGTAGCAGGTGTGATGGGGCAAACCTCCTGAGGGAGTGGATGGCATTGGTGGAATTCTTGCGCTAAACATGATTAGCTAAACCTTCTGTGGGAGCAGGCAGGTCTGGTCAAGCTTCCTGCAGCAGCTTGAGGTTTGGCAAAATGTCTGTGGAGTGGATGTGTTTGGACAAACTTTCTCAGGAAGCAGATAGCTTGGCCAAACTTCTGCAGAATAGACTGTCAAACTTTCTGCGGAGGCTGGTGGGAGTAGACAAATATTCTGTAAGGCCTTGTGCAGGTCTACAATCTTGTCCCTGACGTCCTTTGACAGCTCTTTGATCTTGCCCATGGTGGTGGAGAAGTTTGAATGAAAGAGGTTGATTCTGTGATGGGTGTCTTTTATATACCTAAGTTCTTTCCAAAAGGGACAGGATTAATTTGGGTGTGTGGGAGTCAGACTTCTTGCTGGTTAGTAGGGGATTAAATCCAATACAAATGAAATTAGAATCTTTCTTTAATGTTTGTTTTCTCTCTCTGTTAAAATAAACCTAAAATAATTCTAGACTGTTAATTTCTTTGTTAGGGGTAAACTCACCAAATCAGCAGGGGATCAAATAAATATTTCGCCCACTGTATGGTAAAGATTCTGAAATCTGGTGAACAGCTTTAGGAGGAATATATGTGGATTCTGAGGTGGTGGTTGCAAACGTCAATCGGCTAAACCTAACCCTCCAAGACTTCTGGGCAAGTCTTTAATATCTTGAAGAGGGTTAGAAGGTATAGAAGAACATTTTTGTGGAACCGAACAAAAAATTGCTTTAACCTCATGTTAGAGCAGATACAACTGACCAAACGTTCTTGGGGAAGTGGATATGATTGGGGAAACTGTTTAAAGGAATGGATGAGATTAGTCAGACTTCATAAGAAAGTCGTTATAAGCTTATTGGAATCTCAGTGATTCCATATTGTACAATGCAGTTCATGTGATCCATGCAAACTGAGATGATGAATAGAGATCATTGTTTACCATCTGTGCATCTGCTGCCATAATGATTCTTTTTAATAGTGCATGTGTAAAGTACTTCTAAACCAATCTGCCTGACAGAGATATAAATAATGGCCATGCTGAAGGCGATAACTGTGTGGCAGTCTGGAAAAAGCTGTCTCAAGCCTACACAGAAAAATAGCATGATGAACAAGCAATACAGACTTAATTAGATTTTTATTAGCGCCTGTGCTTACATTATTCTCAATACATTTTTGAGAGTCCTAAACTCCTGCTTGAAAGGACTGCCCCATGTGCACAGAAATGTGACACTTTTGTCAACAAAAAAGGCAATAGTTAGCCAGAGGAAGATGCACAAAAAACAAAGAGATGCTGTTCAAGCAGCAGTTTCCTTCAGACTTACTGCATTGCAGGACTTTTTTCTGTTTTTTCAAGACTGCAGTGCTGCGGGAGGAAAAATGCTAATGCGCAACACTGCTAGCAAGTGCAATTCTGACAGCCACATGTCATGTACTCCTACTCTTCCATTCTCTTTCGGTGATGCACAGTTCTTTATTCAACTTCAGCATGGATGGAAAAAGAAAGAGGGTGGTCCCTTGAGGCTTTGCTTTCAACCAATTGGGCATTTTATTCATCATAACTACACATGCCTGCATTTTAGGGAGAAAAATCCATTAAAACAAACGTTCATAGTTTTAAAATAACCCCAAAGAAATGACTAATGACTCAATTAACATCAGCTAAAACATCAAATGTTAATCCACTGCCACACTTCCTCAGTCTTTACTGAGCTAAACGCAAGGCAACGAGAGCAATCTTGCAACAAGGGATTGCACCATGTTTACATCATTCTGCGTGAGGGGAAAAAATGTTGATGTGATTCTAAAGGCTGTTACAGGAAAAATGGATTGTTGAGAAATGTTTTTGATAAGGAAAAGCAAGCATATGGCATTATGATCTATAAATCAAGGAAATTTCAGGAGACAGTACACAAAAAATGGAAAGCTGTTTCCACATATCAGTGAAGATGCTGACAAGCTCGTCTCAAGAATACAAGTATACAAAAATACACAGTGCGTTTAAATTGCACATTCTGATTGGTCGAGGCAAATCACAGGTTTGCAGTCGTGTGCTGGCATGATATGCAAATATACAAATTTACATATATATTTATATATACACATCTAGCCTTATATATTTAATTGGTTCATCTGATGCTACTGTATTTTTTCAGAGAGACTGAAAATAACGCCACAATTACTTTAAAACATTTACAAGAACAGTTTGTCTTCATGCTCTGTTGTTTGCTTTTGCTAATAATAAACATATATTTGCATAAAGCATCCATATTTGGCCACGCCCATTTTGATTAAAGTAGGAAAAACTTGAAAAAGTATTAATTTAAGGTACATTTAGAACAGATAAAAATGTATTTATATTTACACAGTATATATATATATATATATTTATATTTATATATATATATATATATATATATATATATATATATATATATATATATATATATAAAATCCCGAGCACTTCCTTCACAGTGACTTGCGAGTGACTTGACAGGTGCGTGTAGGGGGTGGGTACCTGCCGGAGAACATGCGACACCTCTGCTATGTTTGTTTCACTAAGCCCCGAGGATCAGCGTTAGGCTTAATCAAGCACCGTGACGCTGTCTGCTCCTCTTCCAAACCTTTCTGATCAAAGCACTTTTTATACCAGCATGACAACTTTTCAATTAATCCACAGCGGCTGCACTGTGTTTCAGCGTCTTCACTGCGTTTTATTACTGCGACCTAGTCCTATTTCGGTCACATGCTTTCACAATCACACTTATCCGTCCTTTCACTCAACCCCCCAATCTTCCCAGCAGGATGGCATCTTCCAGTAATGCTGCTGCTACCAGAACGCAGAGAGAGAAAAAAAATAAGGGAGAGATATAGTGAAGGAAAAAAAAAGAATTGCTCATTAAACAATAATGACTCCATGAGGTTTGAATGCAATTCAATTTATTATTGTTGTATTATTATACACTTGTCGTTAACGTTACGCTGAACTGACAGGACACATTGGTGATTAGTAGGAGTGTAAGATGAATCCCAGCTGCATCTGTCAGTCCTAATAAATAAGGAGGGATGATATTATCTGTCAGTCTGAGTGAGGAAGAAGGCAGAAGTCTTGTATGTCATTTACATTGAAGAATAAGGTATGGGCTCTGTGTCTGTATTTCACAGAACCAGTGTTACCAGAGTATATGCACGATTCCCATTGCAAAACGAAGCGATGGAAAAAGTTGTGATGTTACGCAGTTCAATATGTTACCGATACTTCACTTTTATTGCTTGGGTTCAGACAGACAGCAAATCATCAATTTAATTAAGTGCCTTCTGACTTCTAACGCATGGCTCCTTTTCACAAACGCACCTTTGAAGTGCAAGATAAAAAAAAAAAGATTGCTCTTTTTCTGTTCTGTATCTAGGATGCAGCTCTACCTCTGCCATGTTAATCTGTATTCTATGTAACTCTCAGGACACGTCTCCGTCTCCGTCGTGTTTAGCGAGGAGAAATGAATGTACATAGATTGATCACAAATTGTTGGTCACTTTCTAAATAACAACTTGTATCCGACACATTGTTTTAAATCGATGCACTGATGCAAATCTGTGAATTTAACCATCCCTGATATAAATACACGGTATGTAAGCACAGGCAGGTACAGGTGTTCTCCCTGCTCCACCCTCCATTCACAAACTTCCACCCCCCCTTACCTCCACACAGTGCATCTAGCAACAGGTTCACACCACATCCCCCTATAGTCCTATGTTCCCTCATTAAAATGTTCTAGAATATTAATTACATGTCCCTGCTGGCCTGTGTTTGCTCATGTAAAGTTTCTTGAAAAGGTCCCAAGTTCCCAGGACCTCATGTTTCTTTACTGTACTGTTGTAAACACCATACAGTCTCAGAACCACATGTTTCAATACCATGTTACTTAATTCAATCCTCTCCTAACTTACAAACTCTGACAATAAATGTTTCTGTACATAAGATTGAATGGTAAAAGAATTTGAACCAAATGCTGAAAGGATAAAGAGAAGAGAAATGCGAGGTGGACAGAGTGGACACAGGGGTTACTTGAAAATGTGAATAGGATTTGGGACAGGTAAAAGAAGGGGTCAAATTGGAAAAATGTTACATCAATACCTTACACTAAAACCTTTTTTATAACTGAATAAATAGTGTAGGAGGTTGCATGGTTTTTATCCAGGAGTACATCTCAGTGGGAAGTTGGTGAACAAGCGTTCCATCACGACGCTCTCAAGGGCGATGAGTCAGTTCTATTAAAAAAAAAAAGCATTCTCTAATCTTTACTGACTAAACAAGAGAAACTGTTTTCAAGCATCTGTATACTTGATCTATGTGACTTTCCATTGCTAGAACTGTAGCTTTGACAGTCAGGCCAGCTGTATGTCAAAATCTGTGAAATTTGTGTTACTTGTATGGCAGACAATAACAATTTATTAATAACAACAAAGCATCTTAAACATTTATTTGTTAGGAAATGTGTAATTGACCTTTTTTGGAAGGAGTCTCCAGTCAGCCAGAGGTAAAATTGTAACTTTTTGCTTTGCAGGTTCTCAGGCCATGTCCACATTAATATGTTTTAGTTTGAAAACGCATATTTTTCTCGACGGTTTTGAACATCCATCGACTCTTAGGTGGCGTTTTCATTCACCAAAAACGTAGCTTTTTGAAAAAGCTGTCTAAAGCGGATATGTGTAAAAAAAGCAGTTTTTGCATCGCAGTGTGGACTGAAAACAGAGGTCTTCAAAATCGCATTTTTAGCCGTAACATTTTAAAGGGCCGGAAAGTAAATAAACGGCAGGAGGGAATGACGCAGGAAAAAATTCTAAATAATACTAAAATGGTTAGTGAAATGTGAGACGGTTGTACTTACTTCTGTGGGATGTTATGTCCTGTTTTTTTTTTTCTGGTAGAATTGGTGAATTGCCGTGCTATTAGCAAAGTAAAACATTTTTTCATGCTATTATAGGGAACCTAATAAATTTTGCATAATACCTGCTTGTTTTATGTAAAAGATATATGAGAGTGCAGAATTAATTTCTAAAAAATCAAACATAAATCCATTCCTCCCCAGTACCCTCACCATGTAGCACCCAAAAGGATTGGTGCACTGATGGAATTCGTCAATATTTTATATACAAACCCACAGTGCAGGGTTTCCTTTTCGAGAAGATTCTGAATAAAGACGGCTTAAGGAAGAGAGTAACCATCAAATCCCTGAACACTGAAGGTATGTAATTTATGCAAAATTCATGGAAATTCCTATAATATCATACGAATCAAGTCATGATAAAGACGATAGAGACAGAACGTATGTGTGTGTACACTTAGTGGGTTGTTTTTTAAGGAGGAAAATCTAATATTCGTGTCCATGGCAACAGTAAAAACAAAAAAAACCAGACAGAACAATTAACATTAATGGCATTCGACAGACGACTTTTTACAGAGTAGGGTTGAGAAGGAGGTGGAAAATTGCAGGGAAATTTCCAGAAACTTACTATGGGAACTTCATCGGGGAATTTGGGAAAGTTGGAAAGCATGAATTAATGGAAATTTATTCAAAATTTTGGGAAATTATTATAAACTGTATCATATGCAAACATAAATATATACATTTTATTAGATCATAAGATGATGTACATAAATTCCCAGTTTATTCCCATTAATTCCTATATATTCGCAAATTCCCATTGATAGTTTCCAGTCTTGAAAATTCCAGGGATTTTGCAACCCTAATACAGAGTGACTTGTGTTGTTCTCATTTATACAAGTGAGCAGCTATGGGGTCATAGGCCTTGTTTAAGGGTTCAGGAGTGGCAGCTTGGAGGACAGTCCAAACCAGGAAATGGACACAAAGTTTTAAACATACAAATGAATCCAGGAGTTAACACAGAACATCTGGCCACAATCAGGAAATGTAACAATGACGGGACGAAAGGGTAAGGCAGGACAAAGACTCTTTACATGCAAAAGCACTTGGAGAACTAGATGTGGCTGAAACTGCAAGTTTCCTATCGAGAATTAGAATTCATGACACAAAAGCTCCATCTCCAACCATTCAGAAGCCTTTCTGGTTGGTGAGTCTTAAACTTAAAAGTCTTAAATTTGCAACCATAAAATTATGTTCATATACACCATCATGACTCATGACTGGGACTAATAAAACTACACTGAAGGTACTGAACTGGAAAAAAATGTGTTTCTCCAAGATATGCACATTAATCTAGGCGTAGGAGTGTTTAGATGTACAAAAGAAAGTCAGAACTTAGTCATACTTCCCAGCATGAAAAGCAGAAAGTAAGAAAGGCAAACAAAAAATATTGTCGATTTCTTTTTGTCAGCAGGATGAGCCAGAAGTAGATAAAGCAGCAGACCAGAAGCTTCAGTAAGTCTCCGCTTCATGGTTTAAAAGAAAGCCACAAACGAGAGACGTGAACAAAATAACAGGATTACTCTTCCACAGCTGTGTGTATCAGTATCTGTTTCGACAGCCTAGTTTGGCATTTGCCTTGTATACATGTATAAATTCCCATTTGCCAGCCAAGCTACAGGGATATACATAGTTCTGGAGCAGAAAAAAAAAAAAAAAAAACGCTGCCAGATTTTAGACCCATATTTAAAATTAGGAGACTTCTAATTCAGGTAGAATCTAATCCGAGCATACACAGTAATCTGAAATTTTGTGTACTTATTAATGTATCATTTGTGTGGGTAAGTGTTTTAAAATTGCACATTGCATATATTCTCTATAAATCTTTAACTGAAAAGTGGAATTTCTATTCCAACTGCACCCAATTTAATTATTGCCTATTCCCACCCAAAATCTACAGCTATCATGAGCCCAACCCCAAGTTCTTTGTAATCTGGTGTTACCTAAACTGCATTTGCATATCAAAACCTAATTGGCTGTTTGATTTTCTGATACAATAATACTCATTATTCCATTAAAAAATTACTTCAAGAATGTGCTTAAAATATAAGCACTTACTGTAACTATTCTCTTTGGTCTAATGCCATGCAGCTTCACCCAGAATGTTCTCACGTTCCCATATGAGCTTCCAGTTGTGCGTGCAAATGAGCGTCCGTGACTCATTAGCTCAGGGACTTGAGACTTTGCTCTGGTGGCGAGACAGAAGCAAAATACATCGGAACATGAACAATAGCAACTTGCTCAAGCGCACACAAAGCAAACCGGGATCTCCTGTAACCATGGAACCAGTTACCAAGGTGAGGAGCACGCTCTCACTTTTCTCTCACAAACAGAGAGATGGACAAAGAAAGGAGGAGAGGGGAAATAAGAGGAGCAATCTTCTTCTCCTTTATGTGAGAAACTGCTAATAAAAAGGGAATTAAGTGCTTGAATGATTTTAACCCACTATTAGTCTTAAAAAAAAAAAAAAAAAGCAGATGTGAAATTGAAGTTATATTTTTTACTAATGTTTATTATAGAGTTGCTCATGTGTATGAGTTCAATTATCTTTACTTGGTGACTTTCACATACAGTATGCAATGTTTAGCGTGTTTTTCTCTCGTGTTTCTTTCATCCAGGTGTGAACATTAGTTGTTTGGACCAGTTCTAGGAACTTCTGAGCCACTGTGGTCTCGATTTGCTAAAATTGAACTGTGGTTCTCTTGCAGCAAGAAGGCGGATCTGAGAAGAACAAACATGCTGTGTATTATGGTAGGGGTGTATATTTGGCAGTGTTTCTATGTATATGTGAGGCACATACTGAGTAAGTACGAAGCTATGAATAAACTATTGATGTAACGCACAAAATGTTTAACAGTAGTTGTATTATTTAATCATTTATTCAGCCAAGACTTTGGTACATAGCAGGGTTCCTGGTGTACATGTTCCTTGCAACCAAATGCATTAATGTGGCCCTGATTTGGATTAATGAGGGTAAAAATGTAAGAAAGCACTCAAAGCAAATTATAATCGATCAGAGATCAAATCTTTGGTTCAAATATACTGCTGACCAAGTATCGGCCATATTGCAAAAAGAGTGCACACTTCCTCAAAAGCTTCTTTGCATGGATATCCGTGTGTTGAAGTGCTCCCTGAAGCAAAACACAGAAGAGGACATGAGGGTTGTAGAATTAACGTTTCTCTCTCTTCTTGTTGATGATCTTGCTTTAGTTTCATACGATGCATCACCACCAGCTCTGTGCTGGGACAGGATTCTGCCTCTGTATCTTCTCCATGAATAAGCAATGGCTTCTGCAGCATAGCATTTTGAAAGGAGGCGCCGCCATGTTCGGAATGTAAATGTCGAGAAGGAATGTGACTAAACTACTAATCTGAAGTTCACAGGCGTCTTTTTTTCCTAGATTTTTTCCAAAAACATCATCATTCCCTGGAGGATGGTAATTATTTAAACACACACCACTTTCCCCTCAGTGATTAAACGCGGAATTTGTCCGATTATGTGGTTCAATCCATCAATTCTGCTTCACCCGCCACCTCTACAGGTCTTCCTGAGAGCATCTTCTGCATACATTTCTGTTTTCTGTATTCTTTTTAATAAATATTGGCGCAGGGATGTGGGCGGGTGGGTGGACGGGAAGCACAACAGAACACTCTAATGCATAAACAGACACTGCGGAAAAATACAACCTGCGACAATGCAATACAGAACATTTCACAGGTTTTCGTATATTCGCTCGTTCTTCTGTGACTGTTTGACACTTTCAAAAGAAAGAAGGATTATGCAGTGTGCGTGCGATTATATCAAAATGATTCATCCGGTTATTAAAATAAAGCCGCAGCAAAATGTTCCATCTGCCCGATTCGTCTGTTTACGAATTATACCGTCCTTCTGGCTCAACAATTTCCTTGTACGGTCAATGCTTCCTTTTAGTTCACTGAGCTAATTAGTATCACTTGGTCCTTGTTTTTCCTCGGTAGTAGTCACTGCATTGTTTTGCTAGTGGTGTTTTGGCCAATATTTTTGTTCTCTGGTCATAGTGTGTGAAGAATCCACACAACGAGAATAAAACCAAATACTGCCATCAAGATACACATTTAAATAAAAGTTTTCAACTTCTTTTACTAAGTTTTCTTTCCCTGGATCTGACACCAACACGATATTTACCTGACAGAGTAGCTACAACGGCCTCTAACAAACTTTTTTTTTGCTTTTATATAAACAAACTTCTACAAACAAGAAATAAATATCAAGTTACATCTGTGACACAACAAGGCCAAATGTTTCATTAACCTCTGATTTTTGTAGATCGTTAAGAACCTATGTTCACTTTATAGCCTTTTCACTGGATGGCTAGCTATCACACACCAAGCTGTACATCCGTGTTATAAAGTCTTACAGGAAAAAACTGGCAAATATTACCATTTCAAACTAGGAAGTGAAATCTTATGTAAGATGAAATACATACAATGAAGCGTGTCGGTTTCGCAAATATGCTAATTAAACAATTCTTGGAACATCTCTTAACGAATCAAATTAATACCTTGAATCTATCTGTTACATAAAACTATACTATACAAATACTATTCTTCATATTTTGCAAAGTTGAACATTTTTACATCACAAAAATGCTATATCATATTAAGCAAAGAAACAAAATGGTTGCTAATGAAAGCTTAAACTCATGAGGCGAATTAGGTCACGTTCAATCCATATATTATTGATTGCCAATATTGTAATGTTGCAATTTAACTGAAAATATCTCTATTTTTACACAATGTCTTACTCTAATAAAAAAATTTTGAAACTAGATAACAAGTAAAGCTAGTTCGTTTGATCTTTTGTAAGATACACTATATAAACAAAAGTATTGAGATACCTAACTTTTCCAGTCTTATGTGCTTTTTCCCCAAAATTGTTACCACAAAGTTGGAGGCATACAATTGGATTTAAAGTCTTTGGACATGGAAGCATCCAATTCACTTAAACAAGCAAACTCAAACCTGTTCTAGCATTTAAAAGGCCCTTTGCGCAAAGCCAGCTCCATAAAGATATCGTTTACAGAGATTAAAGTGAAAGATCTTGGGTAGCCTGCTATAGAGCTCTGACCTCAACCCTACCGAACACCTTTAGGATGAATTGGAAAGCTGACTGCGCCCCAGACCTTCTCACCTCACCTACATCAGTACAGTATTTAACTGTACTAATGCCTTTATGTCTGAATGAACACAAATCTCCACAAGCACACTCTAAAATCTAGTGGAACATCTTCCCAGAAGAATGAAGATTAGTAGTAAGTATATGTGGACTGGGATTGTCAGGCGTCAACGAACTTTTCTCCATATAGTTTCCCACAGATACGTGAAAGCTCTTGAAGGCTCAGCCAGAGTACCAAAAGGCTGTTACAGGTATGTAATAAAGCGAGCTAACACACGTTTTACACTTGGTGTTGCTAAACAACCAGACTTTTATGGCGCACAGTCTTAAACGTCCGACTTTTATGTAGGCAACTGGCAGGGTCATTAACATTCGACTCTTACAAACACCATAATGACAAATTGTTAGAGGTTCTCTTACATTGGACCTTCTCAATAACTTTCTGTCAGAAATACACACTTGCGAAAACGTTTCTCTTTATTGTGAAGAGAAACATTTCCAAGAAAAAGCTTATTTGTGAACTAGGTAGCTAATGTTATCCTGTCATAAAAAAATGGAACTGTAGTAAACACTTTAATTTTATTTAGTACATTAATCAGCTTATATAGTTTATATGTAAATGTGTATATTTGACACTAGAAATCCAATCCAATTAACTTATACTACCCAGGTTCACTTAGCTTACCTACAAGCTAGTCACGAGGTATTTCTCGTCCTAGCATTTGTAGCATGTTACTTCAGTTACTTCACTTCTGTGCTCTGTTCACACATATTACATTAATTTGTGTCAATTACAATACATTTTCTTAAATATTTAATTCATCCTGGACAATTATTAGCTAGTAGTACATACTACATGTTTAAACGTCACTATACATTGTTCTTTGTAAGGTCTTTAGGTTCAGTAAAATAAAAACACAACATCAACGTTGTGTATAATTCAGAGCCTGACAGAGCACGATGAACGTTGCCCTACATTCATCCTGAATTCAAATTGAGCATCTGATTTATTTTTAGGGCCATATTCAGGGTTAATGAAGCAGGCAGCACAAACCATGTTTAGTTTTTAGATATGAGGCTTTTTTCCACACACACACACATACTCACACACACACAAATTTATCTGTATTACCCAAATGGGGTCTAACAAATATAAAATATTTCATACAATTTTTTCATTTATTAAATTTTATTTAATCAATTTAATTTGTGACAATTTAATAAAAGTACTCAATTTAATAAAAATAAAAAATAAAAAAGTGTATTGTATTAAATTTTATCAAGTAGGCATTTTAGTTTACATAGTTAAAAAAATGTAAACTTTAGATTTTTACAAATGTTGATAATAACAAACTGCGTTAATCAAAAAAACGACAAGCAATTTTGTTTTGCATTTCTTCGGTACCAAAACTGAACAGAACCGCGACTTGAAACCTGAGTTTTTTTGTGTACCGTTACACCCCTAGTGTATGTGTGTGAGAGTGTGTGTTTTTGTGGGGGTGTGCTTAAAACCATATAAACCTGAAAACGGCACAAAAAATATAAAAAAATAACATTCCTTCTTTCTCTTCCTGCTTCTCTCTAATAGCCCTTTCTCTATCTCTCCATCATGCTTATCTGTCTGTTTCTTTTACTCTCCTACTCTCTCTATCAGTCTCTCTTTCTTAATGTCCATCTCTCTCCCTTTCTCTTATCTCCTGCACTTCCACTCTCTCCCACTCTTTATTTCCATCGTTCTATCACTGACTGTTGTTCCCTTTCTCTTTCTTTCTACCACTCTTGGTCATTTTCTCTCTCTCGTGCTCCCTGACACCCTTCCTCTTATTCCATCTGACACTCATCCCTTCCTGCCTCATGCTGTCCACCACCTCTCTCTAAATTTTCCATCTCTTTCTTTCCATCACCCCGCTCTCTCTCTCTTTTTTTTTTACCCATGTTTGTCTGTCTCTCCCCATCTCTACATATTGCAGCCTGCCCCTCTGTTGCTCCTTGTTTGTAACTCGTTCTCTTTTCATATTTGTCTGCCTGTCTCTCACTCTTCCTGTTTTTGCTTCTCTCACTTCCTGACAGTCTTTTCCTTTTTGTCAGTTAGATTCCCCTCAGGGTTTATAAAGAGGGAAACCAAATCCCAGCTGGACGCCGGCTCCTTGCCACCTGGTCGCCTTCACAGCTGAGAGAAAGAGTTAGGGACATTCCTGGACAAGAACTTCATCATCATCATCATCACCATCAGGCACGGCACAATACAATAGACTCAGCATTTACACGCTGTACTTACAATTCAGTGCAATCCTGAAAAATACATGATGTAGTATTCACTATATACATGATATCAAAATAATGAACTTTACAGTGCTTACAGTACTGTTTATTTTGAGTTGCTCAGTAGCTCCTAGTTTTATAACCACAATGATTGTAAAAGACTGTAGAAAGATCATTACTCATAATCTTACACTCCAGTGCTCATGTTAGTTCTCACTCTCCAGTGTTCTGTATTGTTTAAAGATTATGATCACACTTGATGTCACCCAAATGAGGATGGGTTCCCCTTTTGAGTCTGGTTCCTCTCAAGGTTTCTTCCTCATCACATCTAAGGGAGTTTTTCCGTGCCACAGACTCCACGGCTGCTCATAAGGGAGTTAATGCACCCGTTCACCTTAACTGTTAATTTATGTAAAGCTGCTTTGAGACAATGTCTGTTGTGAAAAGCGCCATAGAAATAACCCCCAAAAATGTTGAAACCTTTCGGCAACTTGTGCATGATGATCGTCAGAAAACAATCCACATGATTCCTCATCACTGACGAAGATTACGGTACAAATTTGTCAATTTTTCCAGAAATTTGACTTGATTTATTGTTGCTTAGAGGGAAAAAAATCCAGACTCCTTCCGATTAGTAACAAATATGGGTGACTTGGTGGTTCTTTGTGCCCTGATACAGTAAAAAGAGCCTTATAGATTACTCCATGAACAGAAAAACACCTGGTAGGTGTACAATTACATAAAGAATCGCCTGATAGCTGATAACATTGTGTTTTTTTTTTTTTATTACGGATAAACAAATCACATAAATGACAAATGATAGCTGTAACGTGGCTTGTAGTATGTTCATATACATAATTTCTCCAGGAGTTTTTCCTTTTTCTTGTTAGTTTATCAGTAATAAATCTCTTTGTTAAAAAACACGATCCGCTAAAGATATTCTGTGAGCTATCAAACACCAATGTACGGAAAAGTGTGCCATGGAGAGACATGATTTCCAGAGGGACACTGCTCTGACGTGAGATATATCCATGTGCCTCTTAACAAGGCTTTTGGATGCTGTAAACAGACCAGCTGGGAATGATGGAGTCATAATCCCACGTTAAAAATAATTGCAATCTGCCTGTATATTTAGAGATGAGCAGAATCCCAAGTGGTCTGTGATAAGTAGAGCTGATTTACTTCTGATTTACTAAGCTTTTCTCGGGCAAGGGGTGTGGCCTCTGTACATGTCAGTTTCAGTGAAGGGGGTGTGGCCTCTGGCAATTTTAACAAAGAGGTGTGTCCTCTAACAATTTCATTGAAGGAGTGAAGGTGTGCCCTCTGTGACAATGTCTGTAAAGGGGTGAGGCCTATGATAATTTCAGTGAAGGAGGTGTGGCCTATGACAATTTCAGTGAAGAAGGTTTGGCCTATAACAATTTCAGTGAAAGAGGTGTGGCTTATGACAATTTCAGTGAAGGGACAAGGCTTATGAAAATTTCTGTGAAGAAAGTGTGCCTATGACCATTTCAGTGAAGGAGTTGTGGCCTCTGTACCTGCCAGTTTCAGTGAATGTGTACCCTCTGTGACAATTTCAGTGAAGGGGTGTGGCCCATGTGACAATTTCAGTGAAAAAGAAGTGGTCCTTAACCGTTTAAGTCAAGGGGGTGTGGCCACTGTGCCTGCCATATAAATGGTTTACAACATATCAAATCGACATAAAAAAAAAAAAAAATGTATACACACCCCCACACACTGATATTTATGTTTGGTTGGAAAAGAAGCTCGCCTGGGCTTCATTTCTCATTCCAGCTGAGCACGTCAGTGTCGATTTGCTCACGCAGCGCATGCCTACAGCACAGACTGACACAGAGCACAGAGTGGGAGAGAAACGCTGCACAAACTCTCCATTCATCAGCTCAGATTCTTATACAATTCTGAATCTCTTTCTCTCTCTCACACACACATAGCCATACTAGTTATAACCCCAGATCCACATGTGCGAGGCAATGTTCACTTACCGTACCACAAAAACGATAAATTATTTAAAGAAATTAAGGATTGCTCAGGCGATATGAAAATGATGTGTGCTGGCCAAGGGAAACCCCGTTCTCCCAGTGTTCTTGGTTTCCACTGGAATCTCTGTTTTCCACTGACCTTCCAAAGACATTTCAGTAGTCAGCAGACTCGCTACACTAGATTGTACCTAGGTATGAAAACGAGTGTTTGGAGTGTCCTGGAGCGAGCAGGTGCCCCACCCAGAGTGCATTCTCACATTCACATTTATTTGACTTATAATGAAAGAACTGTGAAACCCGACACACTACACATCTTCAACTACACAGCACTCGAATGCTTCTCGTAGCCGATTACCGCAGAATCGTCCGCCCTTTTCCAAGTCCTCTCTCAACCTGTGGCATTACTGAATTACTCATAGCTCACTCTCATCTAGCTGCTCCGTTATCTAAAGTTCCCCTTACCCTACAGCTGATACACCACTTTTGGATCAAATCCATTAGATGGATTTGAGAGCGAAAAAAATGCCAGCATGAGAGATGCTGGGTTAAAGTGAAGGAGGTGTGTCTCGATCTCAAACTTAATAATAATATTCAGATTGTATAACGGGAGGCTGTACATCAGAGCGCTGGCTGTCTTTCTGTCCGTGTGTATCTGTTTGCATACGCGGTTCAGGCCTTTGTTTCATTCCTGAGTGAAATCCAATCCACACAGTATGAAAGACAGCGAAAAAAAAAAAAAGAGTGTGTGTGTGTGTGTGTGTGTGTGTGTAGGACAGATTAACTAGCTCCTCTGAAAATCACTGTCAGACTAAACAAAGTACCCGCAGTTTTCTTTCCACGTATGAGGCAAAGGTGTGAGCAGGAGAAAAAAAAAAATCATTAGACAAACGAGAGAAAAGCGCTACGTTTGTGAAAGACTACATTTGCTACACTATATAGATGAAAGATTGTGAACACCTGATTATATAAGATTGGTATTGTGCTTGCTAAACATCCTATTCCACATACTGTATGCTGTATCCTCCACTCTTCTGGGAAAATGTTCCACCGGATTTCAGAGTGTGTCTGTGTGTTCATTCAGCCACAAGGGTGTTATTGAGGTCTGATGCAATCAGCGCTCAGATTCATCTCAATGGTACAAGTACACCATTTCTTAAGCAGATGGTTGCTTAAATTACTAATAGACTGTTACTTTAGTCATGTTGTTGTAGTTATGTTTTGAGTCAAATTATTTCATATTTAGATTCTGAAAATCTGAGATTTTTGCCATATCGGTACTGCAAGCCAGTGGTGTGTTTAATATATTTTAATATAGATATTAAAAGTAGAAAATCGTGAAAATAAATGGCAGAGGAAGCATATCCCAGCGACGTCAGGAAGCTGGGGTCTGAGCGCAGGGTCTGTCATAATACAGCAGGAGCACAGAGGGTAAGGGGCCTTGCTCAAGGGCCAGAAGAGTGGCAGCTTGGTGATACCAGGACATAAACCCCTGACCTTCTAATCAGTAACTCCACAGCCCTAACAACTGAGCTACCACTTACCGTTGATGATCTATCAATCATGGGTAAGTGGAGAACAATACAAATTGAGAACACGGACGAATGAGTGGCTGTGAGAATGATCTGTTCTGCAAAAAGAACTCGGGGTGAAGTGCAAAAAAAAAAACTATTTGTAGAACAGAACCATTTCATACAAAAACAATATATTGTTGTTAACATATGGCCCCTGGCATCTCTTGAAAAAATGAATAACTAAACTGTATTCATGGACGACAGATGAATGGAAATACCGGAAAGTACCAGAAGCACCTGTGAGAAAGGAACTTCCGTGGCTAATGAGTTTATTTTTTATGGTGCAAGTTCCTGTGGGATTCTCATACACTGTTGTACCATGCATCTGGTCCTATTCTACGACTGCTATTCTGAATACGTGTTGATACGACTGCTATTTTCACCACGTGCGTTACTACGACTACTATTTTGACCACGTCCGCACCCTGTCACTGAGCCCTCCTTACACGAGTTTATCTCTGGGAACAACAGAATCTCACTTCCGCACCTAGCCTACTTGCCAAATCGGCTTCTGTGGACTTCGCCCTCTTCCCAAAGATCGAGATCCATCTTAAAAGGTCACCGTTTGACACCATTGAAGATATCCAGGATAAACCGCAGAAGGTCTTGACATGTTTGAAAGAAAATTCGAAACTTTTTTTGATACCACCTTGTACTTCATTTTATATATTATTTTGGTTATTTTATTGAAGCGTCTTGAAGGCCTGCTATGTTTAATCATTTGATGAACTTGACATTCGATGAAGAAGTTGCTGTAATGCACATCTACTGCATCGCTGGCTTATGAACTCCATAGACATTTATTCAAGAGGTCAAACAATGGCATGGGATTTTTCTGTGGAAGAAAGGTTTTTATTACATAAACATGTCATTGTTTATTGTCTTTAACTGCTGCTATTTTTAGAAGATCACCTGTAAAAGAGATCAAAGTTGGGGGAAATACACCCTTGAAAAACATTGCTGGAAGGAGAAAAGAGCGAGAGAAAGACAATGTGTAACTGGAGCACAGTGTTGGTGGTTCTCTAGAGACGTAGAAGGCGGCCGGTGAGGGTCGGAGTGCCCACAGACATGCCACACAGGCTGCCATCTGTGACTAGTCCTCAGTGCCCCTGCACAGCTGGCATTCCCTTGCTCGGTTTGAGACGTAGCCAATAACAACCCGCACTCTCACATTAGTGTTTTGGCGGGATTTCAGACTCTGCTTTTCAGTGACTGGGGCATATTGTGAACTCTGTAACCTCTGTATTCACGGTAACTCTTTAAACTCCCAGCCAATTATTCGGCATTTATATTTTGGATATTCGTGTTATTCTGTAAATTCTGGGGGGGTTATATTCAGAATCTACAATAAAAACAAATGGGTAAAAAGTTTAAGAGAGGGGAATGCATGTCTGGACCTGCTGATGCATCCTTGGAGTTTAGGGTGGTCATACATAGAGTACAACAGAAGTAAATAATATACATGTGTTACAGGAATAATATAAAGGTGGTTGCTTAGTGTTTAAAGCGTTGGACTTTAGAGCTAAAGTTTGGTGAGTTTAAATCCCAGCTACACTAATCTGCCACTCCTGGGCTCTGAACAAGTTCTTGAATGAATGAGATCAACGTAATCGCTCTGGACAAGGACATCTGCCAAATGCCATTAATGAAAATACACTGAATTTCCATTTGTTTTTACCATTAGATTCCTGCTCTTGGCTGACAGAACCAGAACCTGATGCGGCCTTTTGACAGGCTATGAATCCTGTTATGCTTTTCTGCTCAAACATTGTTGTTTGAGTTACAGTATTTTCTGTCTGTTTAAACAAAAAGTGAATAATATACGGGTGGTACAGAAATAATAAGCAGATGGGGAGATGGTTGCTTAGCGGTTGAAGCATTTGAAACATTCGAAGATCATGAGTTTAAATCCCAGCCACACCAATGTGCCACACATTGATATTTTTCCTTAAAGATCAGCAGTTTCTAAAATACTCACACCAGCCCAACTTACCCCACCAACTATGAGAGCTTTTCTGAGATTTTTGATGTAAACAAGCTCTTGACCTGATAAGTACATAAATAAGCAGGAAACAAGTGCTCCTATTAAACTGGTCTGGTGTATGGTGATGCTGTAACACCCTTTAAATGTTCTCAGTAAAATTCAACCGATAGTAGATTTTACCAATATTAATTAACCGATTAATCAAGTGATAGTCTTAAAATGTATAATGGATTACAAAAAAAAAAAAAAAAAAAAAAAACATAGCACTCCAGTAAATTAGTACTGAGCTTTTACAGAAACTTTAATAAATCATAAAAATGTGCTAAATAAAATAAACATAAATATTTATTAATTCTATTAATAGATAGTAAAAAAAAGGGGCAAACCCATTGAAAATAAATGAAAACAGTTACATGCTAAATTAATCAAAAATACATTAAATAAACAGCACATGGTGTTAGTGATTTGACTCTAGAGGCCGCTCTTGTACTGTATAAGTCAACCCGGAAAAACTATCAGTATGAATTTTTGCAGATAGTTTCAGCAATCAACTATCGGTGCGTTGACTTTTATTTTCCAGAACACTCAATTAAGTTTTATAGAAATTTTAAGAGGGTGTTCAGGTAACGTTTACGAAAGTCTTTACAGTACATTTATTTACAATTGTATAAACATCACCACAGAAATGGCAATGTCATTGAATATATCATCCCCTTATCACATCATTTCCTTCCATCTTATTTTGGCTAGCTAGCCTACGTTAATGACTGAAGCAGGCTAGCGTGTAACTGTTGAGTCATTTATGCCAAAAATATACCCACAGTTGGAGCATCAATACACCAAACGTGTCCAAAATGTTAACATTTACCTCAGATGTTTAAATTTCCATGGATAAAAACTACCCTGAGATCAGAGTTAGCATCAAACACAAGCCAAACTTTCATGGGCTCTGCAATATTAAGAAACAACATCAATCACGAAATCCACGAGATGTCAGAAAATGAAACCCAAAACATTATTGGTCACATGACCCCCATGTGGATGTAGCATTAGTAACAGTCGATTATGGTTGCTATGGAACCTTCTGGTCCCATTGGGAAGTGTTAGCTGCAGAACAGCGTTTGTGAATGAATCTCCATTTGAAACTAATTGAAACCTGCTAGATTTCCATGTTACTTAAACAGTACATTCTCAGCATTATACAATACATTACAAAGGATTTTTTTTCATACTATGTCGTAGATAGGGTTGCAAAATCTGGGAATTTTCAAGACTGGAATCTTTCCATTGGAATTAACAGGAATATTTGGGAATACACGAGAATTAATAAGAATAAACTGGGAATTTACTAAATTGCATTACATAATTAAATGACGTATTCACGTAAATGACAAATATTAAATACATTTATGTTAAACACTTCCTTGTGCTGCATGTAAGCTATTGTGCAACAAAATTGTGCAACAGAATAATCTTCCAACACAGGGTTAAAGAAGAAAAGAGGTCAGTCTCTCTGAATATCTCCTCGTGAATGACATGTCGCAAAACATCTCACGGCTACAGCGCTCTGTAAAATCTAGGCCAACGCTCGCGATGATGTGATTCCGTTGCTCTGATAACAGTATATTGAATGTTTTCCTGTTTGTCCTTATTTGGGAATAAACTAGAGGTCGAGCGGACATTTCATTCAGGGAAAATGTATGTGTTTGTCTGCTGAATCAGGGTGAGAAGAAAAATGAGGGAAACACACAGCTGTAATGTACTGTACTGTAATGTAAAATTCACTTCTATCTTTTGTAGGGTTGAAGGCAATTGTGCTCTGTGTGTGTGAGCAAAGAATAACATGCATAAGCATATGGCTTTATTAGATTAACAGATTATCCTAATAAAAGGGTAAGACACACAGGGACACAGGACTTTATACAGCAATGAGGCGGATTTTCAACCATCACTGCCTAACATTCGCATCCAGACTCTGATCATCTAAACTGACAGGAAAATTTCATGCTACCACATCCAATGGCATCCTAAACGAATTTGTGGTAACTGTTTGGTAGAAGAAGCACATATGGCTAGAAAAGACAGGTGTTCCACTACTTTTGTTCATATAGTGTATATTCGGTTTCTCTAAAATGTATCTACAAAATAATCAAGAATTTCATTATACCAGTTTCCACATCATGTGCACTGGTAGAGTACCAGGGTAAAGATATTTGTGTGAGCGGGAAAACCCGCAGTAGCTTTCCCGATAACAGGTACTGTACCGACCCTGATTACTGTAACTAACTATGAGGGTTCAGACCCCTGTACCTTGAAGTTTCTATTGAATGTTTTTTTTTTTTACTTGTACTAGGGGTATTTTATTTTAGAGACCACCAGGCCCTTGAGATAGAAAAAAAGAAGGTCCTCTCAGAAATGGTAGAAATTTGTATTATTTTTTTTTTTTACTATAAAAGAATATTATAAGCATGTCTTGCATAGTTTCAATTAAAAAAATTGTAAATACAAATGATAAATAATTAAATATAATACTAAATAATGAATAGAACAGTTCAAACATAAAATTTAAAATGTATTAATGAAAAATCTATATGTATATATAGTATAGATGTCGTTCTTTTTATTTACAAAGAAAACCTATAAGAAATTCTTTTGAAAAGGAACTCTGTGGCCAAAAAATAAATAAAACATAAAAATAATAAACATCTGTACATCTTTCTATATCTATACATATATCTATACACACACATACATATAAATAAAACAATGCTCACACCACACTCACACAATCTAAAAAAATGATTCAGGCAACTTCCACATTCATACAAATAATAATGATAAACATCAAACATTTAATAATAATCCACCATTTAATAGGTCCAGACAGAGCACATGACTGTCACATCATTGTTTTGAAATAGCTCAATTTTTCCGACATGAAAATGTTTTATAAGTGTACCAAATGCTTGTGCATGACGGGTGGAAATCAATCTAACAGCAAATAAACAATCTTTTATATCTTCATATATTTAAGATACGCTTTATATTTTAAATCCTGACCTACTTTCAAAACAGTGTACAGATATTACTGTGGCAACCAGCCCAAGTGAGGGACTCAGCCCAGGTGAGGGACACAGCCCAGGTGAGGGACTCAGCCCATGCGAGGGACTCAGCCCATGCGAGGGTCTCAGCCCATGCGAGGGACACAGTACACATCCCAGATAAAGGATTTAAACCACAGGTGTGAGCCGAACAACTTAGGGACACAGGACACAGTCCAGGTGTGGGACACACAACCCATGTGACGGACACATATCCCAGATAAGGACACCCAAGTGAGATGCGTACCGTTTAAATAAGGAACACACAGCTATGGGAGACAACATCCAGATTAGGGACACACACACATTCATTGCAGAGTAGAGACACACATGTGAGGGACACACAGCCCAGATAAGGGACACATGTGAGACACATACTGCCCAGTAAAGGGAAATACATCCCAGATAAGGGTCATGCAGAGGAGTTACACATAGTCTAGATAAGAGACTCACATATGTTGGACACACAGCCTAGATAAGAGACACACGTGTGCCCGGATAAGGGGGACACAGCACAGATAAGGGGGACACAGCCCGGGTAAGGGGGACACGGCACAGATAAGGGGGACACGCAGAGGAAAATGCATATGGATAGGCTCACGTGGACAAAGTGATCAGCAGCAGGGTTCGGGGTTCTGGTGCTTACCTTGAGGAAACGGGTTCGGCTGGACCACGTGCAGGAAGGCGCGCATCATGTTGAACAGCAGGCCGATCGGCCCCGGTTCGTAATACGCCACGGTTTCATAAACTCCTGCAGGTACAGAGCCGAAATGTAACGACGCGTCTGCGGCGGGAGGAGCTGCAGGAGGTGAGCCGCTGCAGCAGCACCAGCAGCAGGCGGCGAGGAGGAGAAGCGTCAGGGCCGGTGTGCGCATCGTGACACCGCGGACAGAACACGAGCGGACCGGGCAGGTGCGCGCTCTCCAAATCCCCGAGCCGATTAGGATTCAAGACGAGCGGGGGAAATATATATGGAGGTATACTGGAGGATCACGGCGTGGTTTTTGCACCGAGGTTCATGATGTCCTGGTTTCCGCCGTGAGCGGTTTCCTCCACAGCGCAAGTGCCTCTCTGTGTCTCTCCGTCTCTGTGTTTCTTCCCTCGTTCCTCTCCTCCTTTCCTTCTCCAGCGTGTTTTCCCTACTGTACAGAGAACGTTGGACTTTTTTTTGCATCGCAGAAAACGCACCCCCTAGCGACACATACCGGAACTGCTCACTTGTAGAAACTTGCCTTGCATTTAAAATTCACTTCAAGAAAAACTAAGGACCTGAATAACAAAGTCCTCAGATGTTATGCATTATAATATTCCTTTCTTTCTTGTTTTCTCGTGATCACGATTAAATTATTCTGTGTATTTGCCCTAATTTTCTAGATGTAGCATGATGGATAATACAACAATTTGTCTGCTCTCCCAACCTGTTTGTTTCACAAGTTATTTGTAATAATAATAATAATAATAATAATAATAAAGACATTTGGACCTCATTGGAAACTAAATTGATGCAAGTTGACTCTATAAACATGCAACTTTTATTCTCACGATTTATTAGGATTAAAAAAATGCCTGACATGTGACCGACTTGCAAAAAGCATGCTTTATGTATGTTTAAATACACTTTAAATGCCTGGAACATGATTGTTTTCTGATTTTTCTACATAATTTTTCATGTTGTTTGACCCCCTTTTTTACAGTGAAATTCCACACTATATAAACAAATTGTTTGGGAGACGTTTTTCCCCAGCCATGTGGTTCTTCTCCAATCTTGTATCGCAATTAATTATTTATTAAGTACATCCGAGCTTATCCAAAATGCTGCATCAAGATTTATATGTTTATGCCCCAAAAAATGACTGGGTATAAAGGGAAACATTTTGGCAGATTTTTCCTGCAGCCTGATGCAGGATCAGGCTGAACCGGCTTGTTGTTCCATCTTCTTGACTGTGTGAACTGAAAGAGCTTGTGAAAAGGTCAAGGTTTTTGTTGTAAAAGCTCTAAAACATGACCATGGTGTAAACTGGCATCGTGGACAAAAAGAGCGAGAAAAAGGAGAGGCAGAGACACAGGGAGGTGAAACAGGAAAGCAGTGGAGATGCTCTGTAAGGCGATTAAGTCTCTAAACCTTGGGATAAGTGGAGCCGAATTAAACACACAAGCTCTGAAGGTCACAGGCACTCGGCAACACAATCTTCACGTGTTCTGCAAATGGAAGGTGCAGTCGGTGGTTTCAGGATCAGTTCGCTGAAGGTAGCTGGTGTGAAATCTTTCTAGAGACAGTGTGATTACGAAACCTGAGTGCTCAAAAATTCTCGATTCAGACATAGAAATTTCAAAATGGTGGCACTTGTTAGCAAAAAAGTGTTTCAAACTAATTTATTAAAAAATTGTCATTATATCCGATATGCATCAATAAACAAGAAACTTCATTTACACAAATACTGTGAAAGGTTTGTTCATTTTGTGCAACTTTTAGTGCAAAGAGCAAATAGCTTTTTTCTAATAACACAATACAATCATAATACAAATAAGTAGGAAATTTTGCGCCAGAAAATAGTTATTAATACAGCAATAAACACTAAACAGTACACCTCAGCAATGATGGAACTATAATGAATGGGTATTCGGTGTTGAAGATGGGAATGGGTTCTCTTTTGAGTCCGGTTCCTCTCAAGAATTCTTACTCATGTCATCTCGGGTAGTTTTTCCTTGCCACCATTAGGCACCTTTAAAAGGAATAAAGCAACAGTTATAAGGAACAAACTTATAGACACTAAACTCACACTCTTTTATACAACTTTCTAACCGCTTGATCAGCGAAAAGCTGCTTTGAGACAATGTCCATTGTTAAAAAAAAACTGAATCAAGGTGAACTTTGTAAACAGCTTCGATGCAGTACTTTCCGAACGCACAATGTCTTTATTTTTATTTATATAATTGTTATATCTAGTAGATTCTGTCACCAAGACAATTTTCTTGTGTGTGTGTGAGACCACACTCGGCTACAAACCCCGTTGAAATTCCTTTGCTAGTAAATACAGTGCTTCTTAAATATATAAATACGAGGTGGTAAGAAAAGTTTCGAGACTAACGACGTAACTGCTGCTATTTTGACCGCATGCGTTACCACGTCTCCGATTTCATCATGGACAGTAAATTAGAACAAAGAGCAAACGTGAAACTGTGCATCTCCGTCATAGAGACGTTTGAAGCGACGTACGATTTACATACGGTGATGCTATGACGAGTCGTTCGAGGCGTTTTGAGGGACACGTGCGCTTTAACATAACTGGAAAATGATGAGAGATCAGGAAGATCCTTGATGAGCTTAACCCTATTCAAAACTATTCAGCAACTTGCGCATGATGATCGTCGGAGAACAATCCACTTGATCTCACTTCCGCATCCACGCTACTCACCAGATTTGGCTCCTGCTGACTTCACCCTTGTCCCGAAGATGATCAGTTCAAAGCTTGATGTTTTGAAACCATTGCAGAGATCCAGTGCAAATCGGAGCAGGTGAAATACTTAGGAAAGAAGACTTCCAGGACACGTTTTAGAATTGGCAGGAATGCTGGGAGCGCTGTATCGCTGTGCAAGGGAACTATTTTAAAAGTGATGGTGTGGAAACGTAGATAAAGAAGGTACTTTATTGTAATCAGTGCTAATCCTGGAACTTTTTATTTACTATATGGACAAAGGTATGTAGATTGTTCCAGCCATATGTCATTCCCAAACTGTTACCACAAAGTAGTTGTATAGTATGTACAATATAAATTCTCCCTACACTTAAACTTGAAGACCCAAACCTGTTCCAGCACGGCAATGTCCACACAAAGCCATCCCCATGAAGATCTGCTTTACATGGTTTGGAGAGGAAAATCTTGAGTGGCATGCTGTAGAGCTCTGATCTTAACCCTTTTGAACACCTTTGGGGAAAAAATGGGAGACAGACTGCACCCCAGACCTCTTCACCCTACATCAGTAACGGACTTAACTTACACCCTTGTGACTGATTAAGCACAAATCTCTGCAAGCTCCGCAAACTGCTCAAAAGTGTGGCGGGAAATGGAAGAGAGAATTGGGACTAAATGTGGAATGTTATGCTCATAAAGCACATACTTATTACCAGGTGTCCACAAACTTTTGGCACTATAGTGTATATCACTCATGCACATACAGTAAGCAGTAATAATGAAGGAACACTAAATGTAATGACATTATTTTATTAACCAATTCTCACACACACACACACACACACGTCCCTGCATTGCTGGTTTAACTGTGCATTAAAAAGAAACATTAATTTAGTATGAAATCTGGACCTGAACACAAGAACACAACCCTCCTTTAATGACAACACCAATAATAAAATCAGTTTTATTACACTTAGGAATGTTGTTATAAAAAAAAAAAAAGCAGAAAATTTCCCTCCCTGAAATCGAATGAGACGTGTTAAACGTGCAACAAAAAAAAAAAAAAAAAGTGCAAAAAACGCTCTGGATACATTACTAGAACTAGTTCTGAGTGCTGTATTGTTTTTTCATTAGAATTTCACTTCATTAGCAAATGGAATGATTAGATGAAATGAACCCCTTCCTCCTAACCCTGAAGCCCCCCTTCCTGATCTTGAGATTACTCAAGACCCACGCGAATGTTCTACCAAGGAAATCGTCTAAGACGCTGCGGTAGATCTGTGCAGCGTTTCTCTCAACTGGTTTCTTGCCTTCTGAGGGGGCTTTAAGGGGGGAAGAAAAACCCTGAAACACACTGAATATGTTTTAAGTTACAATAATTGCTTTTTGTTTAATGGTTATGGTCATTGATGCTCCAGGAAACGTTGGTAAAAGTTTTTATTATGTAGGAAATTTAAACATTTAGGGATTTCGGTAGAGGACATGCTTAGTGCATTACTCCCAAAATGCATTGCAAGTCTACTGATATGTTTGAGCAGATGGTGTGATCGATCGAAAGGCATTATGGGTTGGATGCTCCAGAAAGGTGGTTTATACTTGTCCCATGTACTTTACAGTACAGTGAAATTCTTTCTTTATGTATCCTGAGCCACGATACAGCGCCACTGGAGCAGAGGGTTAAGGGCCTTGCTCAAGGGCCCGAAGAGTTGCAGCTCGGTAATACCGGAGCTTGAACCTCTGTACTTTCTACCAGTAACCCAGAGCCTTACAATCTACCAAGAATAAAAGCAAGTCATTTAGAGTGGATTTTTTTCCCCTTGCTAAAAACATAAGCAATGGAAAGTTCAAATCTGGTGAATTTTCTACAAAGAAATTATTTGGCAACTCAAAGGTAAACAATATACACTACTCTGTGAATGTCAAAGTAGACGTGGAATGTTAAACCATGAGAAGTACTTTTTCTGCTCATACCTCGTGACCGACCGTGTGACCAGCATCAAGCCGGAAATTCTTATCAAGATGATGGGTTTTTATTTCTAGTTAATAAACAAGCAACGCAGTGTACTGATGGGTTCAGGACGAAAATGCTTTTATATGGTTTATAGACAAAAAAAAGCCATTTAAAAAAATTATATTGTGTAGGTCCCCCTTTTGCTGCCAAAAACAGTCCTGACAGTTTAAGCTACAGTAGCTCGTCTGACCCAGACGTCTAGACGTCACAATTTGGTCCTTTTCAAACTCGCTCAAATCCTTACGCTCGCCAATTTTTCCTGCTTCTAAGGAGGATAAAATGTTCACTTGCTGTCTAATAAATAAATCCACCCACTAACAAGTGCCATGATGAAAAGAATCAGCGTTCTTCACTTCACCGCCTATGATGTTACGCCTGGTTCGTGTATGTTTGTTCGCTCCCTTTAAACCACAGCATCAAATCCATACACTGATTTAAAACCACAGGTCATTCTAACACAATATGGTTTCCATAGATTCACATGGGCATGAATACGGTACGGTGTAGTATGGACTTGTATAATGTACTTGTATGGATGCTGCACATAATCTAATCCTGATAAATGTTTATCCTATATCTTATATATACACACTATATTTCCAAATGTATTGGGTCACCTGACCTTTTCTTCTATATGTGGTTATTTTCCAAACTGTTACCACAAAACTGAAGGCACTCAATTGTACAGGACGTCTTTAGATGGAGCTATAATAAAATTTTGCATTCATTTGAACTTGGAAACCCAAAACCTGTTCCAGCATGGCGATGCCCCTGTACACAAAGTGAGCTCCTTGAAGATCTGGTTGACATGCTTTGGAGAGGAAGATCTTGCTGCTATAGAGCTCTGATCTCATCCCCGACTGAACACCTTTGGGATGAATGTGAACGCTGACTGCACCCCAGGTCTCCTCACCTACATCAGTACCTGCCTTTCATAACACTCTTGTGGCTGATGAACAGAAATATCCATAAGCACACTCCAAAATCTAGTGGAACATCACCCCAAAAGAGTGGAGGGAATTAGATGTGCAAATTAGGACTAAATCACATACTGTACTTATGACCAGGTGACCCAATACTTTTGGAAATATAGTGTATATGCTTTTTCAGGTAATGGTCAAATTATTGGACCAACAATGGATTATTGGATATTAGTTTTTTTTTTTTTTTAAACTTTGTTATTTCGAACGAGTCTGATTTTTTTTTGAAGCCAGAAGTTAAGCTCCATCAAGTTTTCCTCAAAAGAAAAGAAAGAAAAAATAAGAATTTGGTACTGTTCATCAACAACTTAACAGTAAAGCTGCTGTAACACAAGCGTTAATAGGAACTCAATTCTTAGCTGCAATATCCCACAACATTAAAAATAACTGTAAACAGATTAAAAAAAAACAAAAAAAAGCTACAGCTGACATTATTTAATACATAAAAATGTTGGGGAATGCTGGAATATTGCTGTAGTATAAGAGAAACAAACACCACCTTGAAAGAGAAAGTTCTTAAATATTATGTAAAACTGATGTTCCTCCAAGTAAAAAAAAATATATGCATACAAATGCATTTTTATGTATAAAATATTGCTGTTTATTTTACAGCAATATGAACCATTTTCGTCTTGGACCCCAATATATCACTGAGTTGCCTCAACTTCACATGATTTCATCATCTCTCTTGTATGGTTAGTTTTTTTTCTTCTGAAATTACGGCAGAATGTTCAGAGCAGCGCAGATCCACTGCATTGAAATACTGCGTGCTCAACTCGATTCGAGTCTGAAACAATGCAAGGGATCCTGGACCCCACCCCTATCAGGACTCTGGGTCATGTGACTCTGCCAGGCTGCCATGGACAGCGAATTCTCAGTCACTGGAATGTTCGTTACTTTTTCTCTGGACTGGTCCTGTGCATCTCGCCGCCTCTCTACCCCGGGGACGAGCGGCGTGTCCGGGTCTTGTCTCTGAGTCGGAGCTGTGGAGGTCAAAGTATGCGGTTTCCGCACAGGGTGAAGCGATCGATCTCCAGCAGGTCTTTGTTTGGCGTTCTGTGTTTCAGCTCGGTGCAGTGAGGAGTCGCGCCGCTGTCCTCCTCTGCTTTAGAGGGAATCTCTGGAGCTGACTGGCTGGTTTCCATGGCGACAGGGTTCGGGGTTGGGGAGGGGGGCTGTGGTGTGCGTGGGGTAGGTTGCTTGGTGATGGAAGTGAAGAAGGGGGTGGGACGCTGGGCTTTTGGCTTTTCTGAGAAGAGAAAGAGCAATAAAAATAGAACATATACACAACATATACACAGTAATTATGGTTCAAAATGTAACAGCTTTGCTACCTGACGGAGGAGGAGATGTAGCATGGCTGGGTGTTCTAGGGCACTTTTTCGGCGCTGGAGTTTTGGGTTTATCGAACAGCTTCTCCTCCATGTTGGCCTCTTTAACGTAGTGACAGGATTTCCCGAGCAGAACGATACTGTTCAACACCTTCAGCGTGATCATTCTGCGCAAAAAACAGTGTCGGATTAGCCCCGTGCTCACGTCAAACCAGCATTTACCGTCTTTGCCAAGTTACCCAAGGTAGAAGAGCAGCAGACTGACGGACGCGAGTGCTCCCTGGATCTTCACGGAGCTCATCACCACTCGGATCAGCTGCGAGAGACAAAGAGATGACGCGGTAGAAACGAAGCACTGCGTAATGATTCGCTTTGACTCGAAGTATTAAATGGCGAGCCTCACCAGAACCGCCAGAGGCAGTGGGATGAAGCCCATTCTCCTGGCCACTGAGTCACTGTAGTCTGTGTACGCCTGTACAAATGAGCAGCTTTATAAGCACAAACTGCAGTAAAACAGCAGCAAAAAGATCTTGGATCAGTACTAACAGACACTCACATACTGCTGCCGGCTGCTGACCAGCTCCAAGGCCAAGCTGGCTTTGTATTCACTGTACACCTGGGAAGACATGAAGATAAAGCTGATTCAAGGGACACAACCAAATGCTTGTATCAACATGATTCTGGATTCAATATAACGTTTAAATCGGATGGTAAATGTGACCACTGTGTGCAGGAACTTGAGGATTGTAGTCTGCATACAGAAGCAGTAAATCTATTCAGATTTGAAAAAATGCTGTAGCAAAGCTAATAAACATAAGGACAAACTGTCCAAAGTTGTTTTTTGATTTGTTTTAGCTGCTCGTTTGACCAGGGCTGAAGATATCATCTCCCGAGGAGGACAAGAGACTTCTCTAGATTTTATAGTTCTATTTAAAATCTAGTGAACTGATATATATCACATGAACAATACAGCACAGTGAAATTCTTCCTTCACATATCCTGGTGTTAGGAAGCTGATGTCGGAGCGCAGGGGCAACCGTGTTACAGCGCCCCTGGAGCACAGAGGGTTAAGGGCCTTGCTCAAGGGCCCCATAGAGCAGCAGCTTGGCGATACCGGGGCTTGAATCCCAGACATTCTGATCACTAACCCAGAGCCTTAACACTACTGAGTTACTGAGTAACAATAAGTGGACAAACACTAAACTAGAAAGCACCAATACGAGTCTCTGTAGTTCAATATTGCAATTTTTTGTACATTTTGGCAATTTTTCTTTTTCTTTTCAATTTCAACTGTGTGTTTGATGTTGTAAATTGTGATGGTGTGTGACGGGAAAACAGCTCATCTGGATGTAAACTTTGCTCACGTCCGCTGTGATGTCGTTGAATTTGGTGATAAACGCGTGCTTCACGACGTCCACAGTCACTTCCGAGGCCACCACCATGATGACGTCTGGAAGCAGGACCCACAGGTGATCTGAAACAAACAAACAAACAAAAAAGGTTAATGCGAGAGGCTTCAAGATTAAGAAATCATGACGTTTTATTGCACGTGATTGTGATCAGATTTTAATAATGATTATAAGAGTGATCGCGAGATACATTATTATTGGTTTAGTGTTAGATTCCGTGTGGGAGCTGTTACTGTGGAAACAATAGTGTACCATATAATTAGAATTATTTTCATGAAATTGTTGTATTTTATTGACATCACCAATCCAGCCAATCAGAATTAAGCAGTTAAATATCCAATAATAATAATAATAATAATAATAATAATAATAATAATAATAATACAAAATAAAAATAAAATAGCCTGTGACACCTGACATTTCTAGCCATATGTGGTTCTTCCATAATTGTAAAAGATTTCTTTGGATTTTCCCTTCACTTGAACTAGAAGACCAAAACCTGTTCAAGCATGACATTTCCTCTCCACTGCTTCTCTCTCTACTCATCTTGAGGCTGCACCAGCTCCAGTTGTGTCCCACCTCATGAAGATTATGGACCAAAGAGTAGTTGCCGACCCCCCAAACCTTTTTTTGTCCATATAGTGTATATAAAATATAAATGAAGCTGTGACCTCAACACTAAACACACAAGATTCTGCCCAGTCCAGATTTGATTTCAGATAAGAAACGATTACATGTCCAGACCTGACTTCCAGGAGAACTGCTCCATGTTCCTCAGACACACAATCAGGAGCAGGATACAGTTGGTGAAGCGTTCCTTGATGTCTGCAGACCAGAGAGCAGAAAAAAGCCATCAGTAACCTCATACCACGGCTATAAAAAAATCATTAGGAGCAGAAAAACTTTTACATATAAATATCACAAATATATTTAATATTTAATATATTTATATAATATATATATATATAAAAAAAAAAAATTCAATCTTAAGTGAAATAGTAGTACAAGTTAAATTGTCTGCTCGGGGACGTAAATGAAGTTTTATAAAAAGGTTTTTATAAAAAATAATCTCCCTCCGAATTATTTTATATAGATGTTTTTGATAATAAATTTGCCTTCCAAACTAAAAATTTCCCTCAGTTATTAATAGAGGTCGAGGCACTGATAGTTACAGATAGTTTTTCCGGCTTCTGGGTCACTGTCATTACAAGAGCGGCCTCTAGAGGTGGATCACTAACGCCACATGCTGGTTGTTTTTACATGCGAGACTGCGCGCTGCACAGAGAGCACTATGATATTAATTATTTATAATTTATTAATTATATAATTATGAATTCATATTTTCATATTCAGTACTGTTTTTTATTTTTTAAATAAAGTTCAGTACCAATTTATACGAGCCAACCAAGCTATCAATAAAATCCACGATACGACCTCTACAACAAACTGTGTGCTGTGTGAAATAAAACACTGGTCAGTCTGAGTAACGTTCAGTGACATACAACCACGACGCACCACAAGGTGCCACAGTAGATCATCTCTGCCTGCGGCCATCAACAGCTACTCCACCATATAGATGTTAAAGTTGTATTAATAGATTTTCATGCCACACATAGTGATCAATAAATTATTCTCATAAAACCAAACAAAAAAGCTTGCAAACTAGGCTTTCTGCTCACACAGAATCAGCGTCAGGAAATTTAGCTAGCGTGTTTACGAGAAGAACAGCAGAATGGGAACATTAGAAGGGGAAATTGCAGGCAGCAGTGAATAGAAGCTGATTGCAGCACATCTGTTATTGGAGCTGGAGGAGGGAGAGATGGAGAGAGGGGAGAGAGAGAGAGAGAGAGAGAGAGAGAGAGAGAGAGAGAGAGAGAGAGAGAGAGAGAGAGAGACTCTCTGACCCGTACACAGCCTGTCAGCACCAGTGTGTGTGTTATTGCTGCTTTCATGTGTCTGACATTTCACACACACGGCTGAGACTCAGGATTAGAGATGGGCATCTCAATAATTTGGCGCAAAAGACATGATTTCTAACGATGCCTAAAAGTTATTTTATTACTGCTAAACCTTAGTACTGCAGATTACAAATTCCTATAAGGAAACGCACACAAAGCACATTTTTGAGAGATCTCCTCAGCATACCAGAGCACATCATATTTGAAACAGCAAGATCTCAGGAGCACAACAGAATGTCATTTAGCATCCCTAGCAATTAGACTAACGTATCTATCGCCTACTTCACCTGATCCACCGTAGTGGAGGGCAAGAAATCCTTTTATATAAATTTAGCGACACCACATTGACACTCTGGAGGCTTTTCATGGGTCACCCTCTCACACATCGCTATAGTGAATGGGCTGCTCCTGGGTTTCCTCACTGACGGTGAAAGACTTTTCTATCCAAATGTTTCTTGTGTTGCGTACAACAAACAGCTATTTAACTGTTAAAATGAGACAGAAAGAGCTCATCTGAGCAGATGAGATTTGAGGCATGATTTAAAAGTGGTCAGACGGCGTGAGGTAACTAAAGCATGTACAAGAACAGCTGTCGAACTGGATGTGAGGAACGGATGAAGATGGCTGATGTCATGAAGATGGAAGCACGCAGACCGAGTAATATCATTCACATGCTTTTACAAAAGACAATGTACTATCAATGACGACGCCCAGACTCTTAACCTGAGAAGATGAGGAGATTATGGAGTTATCAATTGAAAGTAAGAGAATATTAAAAAACTGATGTGTCCCTAATAACTACTAGGACTAACTAAAGCCTTATTACTTAATGAATGTTGCGTTCACCATGCAGGATAGACGTCAAGATGTTTAACATACGGTTATTCATTATAAATCTGGCAGCCGGATCGGGTTGAATGTAACGCACTTACCGCTGTTCGACATCTGAAAGAGGTTATTTTTCTCAAACTTTTTAAAGACGCTTCCTTTGATCTCCACGAACTGAAACAGATAAAAGAATACAAGAGGGAATATAAACTCTCGCAGCATCACTGTAACTGCTCTGTAATCAGTTCTGATTGGCTGAGCAACAGTTGTTCCAGTGATTGGTCAGAAGGTGTGCGTTCTTTCAGCAGTAGAGCAAAATGAGTTCTGGCTGCAACAAACTGATAAACCATTGTTTCTATAGTAACAGAAAGAGACAGCGAGAGAGAGAGAGAGAGAGAGAGGAGAGAGAGAGAGAGAGAGAGAGAGCGGGAGAGAGTGACAGGCAGACAGACAGATACAGAGAGAGACAGACAGACAGACAGACAGATACAGAGAGAGAGAGAGAGAGAGAGAGAGAGAGAGAGAGAGAGAGAGAGAGGAGAGAGAGAGAGACAGATTGACAGACAGAGCAATAGAGAGAGAGAGAGAGAGAGAGAGAGAGACACACAGGCAGAAACAGAGACAGAGACAGAGAGACAGAAAGGGGACAGATAGAGAGAGAGAGAGAGAGAGAGAGACAGACAAACAGACAGACAGAGAGCAATAGAGAGAGACACACACAGGCAAAAACACACAGAGAGAGAGAGAGAGAGAGAGAGAGAGAGAGAGAGAGAGAGCGAGCGAAAGCGAAAGAGAGACACACACACACAGACAGAAAAAGAGAGAGACAAAAAGGGGGACATATAGAGAGAGACAGAAAGAAAGAAAGAGAGAGACAGAGAGAGAGCGGGAGAGAGAGATGAGACAATCTAGCTAGTGTTACACACCTTTGTGTGTGTTTTGTCTCGATGTAATACACAAATACAGTTTTCAGACACAGTGTTCGGATGTTGAATTTTGAAAGTGTTTCGACTTTCGATAAAATTGTAGCACATTGTAGAGAATCTGATTATTGGCTGAATGAGTCACATGACTCGTAGCTATTAATAGTCTATAGACATTTTGTGGGCTGTAAAATCTCCAACGTGGACTTTCCAAACAAACTGTTACTCTCGCAATGTGTGTGTGTGTTCTCACATTGTTGGACATCATGATGGTCAGCAGAGACTTGTTGTGGGAGTTGAAGGCCACGTTTAACGTAGACGCCTGGACCATGATGAGGATGGCATGCAGAACTGCAGCGACTGTTCAGGAAAACGACTTTCACAAGAGAACATCAACAACACAATCATGCACTGCTGCACATTAAAAGGATACAGACATAAAAAACAGCCATGATGAAATGTGGAATGACTCCAATGTGAGATCTTTTCCTGGGCTTCGGCTCCGTTGCCGTCCAGTACAGAGCGTCTAGAATGTCCTGGCCGAAGGAGGAGATGAGACGATCTGCCACCTGAGGGAATAAAACGGCTTTTAAATACATATTTGGGCTCGTTGTAAAGAGAAATTAGAAGCTGCTGTAATCTCTGATACCATTTTCTTTTGCTAATTTCTTTGCAACCGGTGCATTTTTGCATAGGCTTCAGTTTTATCCACTATAATTTGACCAGCATGTGAAAAGCCAGTTCGGAGACGCTACAACACAACTCAACTCCACCAGCGTTAGAGGAGATAATGAGGTGGTGATGGAGGAATGAGGAAATATTAGTTTAGCGCCCCCTGCTGTGGCTTCCTGTAGCATTAACAAATATTACATTAAAAATGTAATTTTTTTAGTTTATTGTGTTATATTTTTTGTTAAACAGTGAATGTTTAACACAGTAAAAAGGTTTACAGACGGAGAAAATACATTTTACGACTGCTGACTTCTGAAGCTGACGCTCGTTTCTTCTATCCCGAGTCTGCTTTAATGTGGTTTGTGCTCTTAGGCTACCTACTGCCTCACTTACAGACTGCTCCAGATAGAACAAATCCAAAATGAATTAATGAAGGAGAAGAAAAGAGCAAATCCAAAAACAAATGAATAAATCAGTAAAAAAAAGAACAAATGAACATCCTCCATCATTCCTATTACGGTAAGGTCATTCGCCCTCTGGGCTGGACGTTGTAGCCATTGCTTACCTCCAGCATGTTGTAGATTATGTAGAGTTTGATGACGGACTGTCCTCGGATTAGGTGGTACATCATGGCATAATCCACGTAGTGCATCATGGAGCAGCACAGCACCATGATCAGGCCCTTCAGCAGGTCACACACCTGGGATGGCTGCAGAAACCGTGAGCTGCTGAGAACACAAACACACAAACACACACACAAAATGTTATATACACTGTGTAGACATAACATTTATTAACAGGGTCGGTCCATCTTCAGTAGTCCAATACAGGTTGCTTGATAATTATTTTGCATGACTACCTTATTACCTGTCTGGACGTCTGTCTGTCTGTCTGCCTGTCTGTCTGCCTGCCTGTCAAAAAGTGCACTTTCTTCTAGGTTTCTACAGGTTTTACAAAGTCAAATTTAAACTTTAAGAACATAAAGAATTAAATTTAATACTTATGTCACAACATCAAAGACACACAAATACGTTGTTAGCAACTGTAAGAAGCATTTTCATGCGCGTCAGAGGCAGCGTTTACATGGACATCGGAAAAATGTTTAAAAAGATTCAAGACCTAGAACAGCCAAGACTTTTTGGAATTTCTTTTAAACTTTTTAAACCCTGTTTCTTGTCCCCATCGAATAAAGACTCAAACCTAAAACGTTCAGCATGCACAATATTATTTTTATTAAAGAAATAATAATAATAAAACAGACTCAATATAAATTTGACCCTAAAAGTGGTACAGTCTTAAGCATTACATCAGGACCTAAATTCTATGTTTAATGTAAATATAAAGAATGTAAAAAAAATATATATAAAAATGTAGTGTATATTTTCCACTGTAGACTGTAATGCGCTCTAGAAATCAGCTTTTGCTCCAAGGAAACTGAAACTGAGGTTTCTGGTAAAAGCTGTGTAATCACTTTACAATGATTGGATCACTTGAGATGGACTGACCCAACATCATCCATCACATTTTTAGATTTCTTTACATATGCAGGTGTGTTTGTACGATAAATGACACACGGAACGTCGCACAGAACACGATCCTCATGCAGATGACACTCGGATGCTTCTGTAGTGAACAGACAGACAGTATGTTAAGAAAACAGAAGGAGCTCAGAGGAGCTCCAGACCACTAGCTTCACTCTGTTCTCAGGAACTGAAAAGAGAAAAACAGAAGTTTTGCTTCCTGCTATTTTTGGAAACTGGGATTTACACAGCAGAGAATTCAGCTGTCACGTTTAAGAAAAGTGTTGCGTTTTTTTTCACTGCAGATAGAAAACCTGAAGAAAACGTTCCATTTGAGCGATTTTCAGTTCGGTTTGTCAGCAGGATTATTGTGTATGTATGTAACTTTTCGTGCTGTAGCACGGCGTACCCAAAAGCAGTATAAAGAGGTTTCGGTTTTGGACATCTTTGTGCACAAGGGACAAGGCTGAAATGCTTTAATGGATGACCGTGATCTTCGTGCTCTCACATGGCACTGCATGGGCTCATTACCACCTCCAGAAATCATGTCTTTAAACACAGTTCACCATGTCATCCACAAAAGCTGGTTAAACCTCTATCGTGCAAAAAAGTCGTCACGTCCTCCGGACTAAAGAGGAGGAGACCATTCAGCTCAGTTCCAAATCCTGCCTCTCTGATGGTATGAGAATGAATTAGTGCCTGTGGAATGGGCAGCTTGCACAACTGGAAAGGGTCCATCAATGCTGAATGGTACATGCAGGTTTTAGAGTAGCAAATGCTTCAATCCAGACGATGTCTATTTCAAGAACGGCCTTGCATACTGCATCTATGGCAACAGCATGGTAGTGCTGAACTGGCCTGCCTGCAGTCTTGACCTTTTACCAATTAAAAGCATTTGGCGCATCTTGAAACGAAACCCAGGACTGTTGAGCAATGAGAATCCTGTATCAGGCAGACATTGGACAACGTTCCCCTCCCAAAACTTTGGCAACTGGTTTCCAGTTTTCAGACATTTACAGACTGTTGTTTAAAGATGATGTGATGGTGCACAGTGGTAAACGTGGGTCTGGTTCAACTTTTTGAAACCTGATGCTGCCATCAATTTCAAAATCGACTTTTTCCTTGAAAAAGTACACTTTATGTATGTTCTATTGTAAATAAAATATGGGTCGATGGGATTTGCAAATCATCACATTCTGTTTTTATGTACATTTTAGACAGCAACTGTTTGGGAATTGGGGTTGTACTTCGGAGAATGAAAAATTGAATGATCAGATGAAGGGACGAAGGATTGAATGAATGAATTTATGGTTGATCATGGCATCCTACCTGCTCCTTCTGCAGTAGGGGCACACATGTGCCCTGAGAAAGAATATAACAAGAAAAAAAAAATGATGGCATATTAGAGCTCAGACGTACAAAATTACATATTTTTGAATAAAATACGATATATGGAAGAGCAATTAGTTATTACTGATAGTTTTTTATTTTTTTATAAACAATTTGGGTCTAAAGTATAGCTATAATAGAGTGTTTGAGGGAAAAGTAAAGCCTCTGTGTTCTTGTTTATGTGTGTGTATGTATATACGTATATATACCCGAGGCCACAGCAGGGGATGGTCAGCAGTCTGAGGAAGGCAAGCAGGGTTCGGAGGGGGAGTAGAGTGAACACGTAGAGGAACGCGTCGAGGCACAGGAAGCAGCCGAACATCATGAGCTGCGTGAGAGAGAGACGAAGAGAGATCTTCCTGTCAGGACGCTTCACATTAAACACTCTCAAAGTTACAACAGAGTCAAATTCACTTGGAAACACGCATACAGGGTTACAAAGTTAGAATCGATAGAACCGCATCATGTAGTCACTTGTGCACATCATAAAAGCATTTCTCATTGCCTCAACTGTGTAATCCCATGCCGGAAAAAGATCACGCCTCCATAAAGCATGGGAGTCTTGTGCAATTTTATTGAATGCCACGTAGTTCGAAAAGTTCACACTTGCGTCTCAAGTCCTGTCTGTGTTCTGTAAACGTACCGTGTGTGAGCTTTCAGTCTCTGAATGACTATCGAAACTACAGTGTTCATTACAATGAGTGATGACACACTGAGGCATGACCTCAGATTGTGTGTGTGTGTGTGTAAGAGAAACAGATAATGGAACGGGGTGTTCGCACCTTCTCCAGTTCTTTAGGGATCCTCATGCACGTGTAGACTCTTTCCCTGCGCTCGGTGTACTTGGCCTCGTTGTGCTCTAGGAAGTAGCCTCGGGTCAACTCGGCACACATGAACCTCAGGAGAGACGGCTCGTCTGCGTCCTGTTTGTCTGTTCGGAGAAAAAGTTTCACATTCAGCGCACTGTTCAGCTCAGGATTTTTACAGAAGGTCAGTGTTCATTCAAGGCGACGTGATTTGAAAAAAGGGTCGATTGACTCACACTCACCTGGTATAACCTCCATATTCATCTGTATAACCAACATGAGTTCTAATAGAGTCCCAGATTTTTCTGTAATGAAATTCTGGGTTGACATTCTCAGTTTAAACTTCTGATTCCTATTAAACTTCTATTTCCATTCCAGATCCACTCAGTCATCTGGAATGGCTGCTGCTGCAGTGTATTCTGGGATTAATAATGTTGAATAATGAATAACACTGGCACCAGAATCACTACGATTGATCATTATTATAATGCTGAGCATCAAAACGGTGTGATTTTGGTTTTCAGTATCTAACAAAAAAAAATTCTATTAACTTCTCAGAACTGTAATGACGCTATCAGATAAATGTCGGACAGGAATAACATGACAAATAACAAATGTTCTGCTAAAGCTAATAAATAGGGTGAATAATTAGCATGCTAACTATAGCTGGAATTAGCCAGCAAAATTAGAAGATTTTAGATCTTGAAGACATAATCTTCAAGATCGAAAAAGTTGCATGAAAATGTATCGTATTCAAATGTAAATAAATGCAAACGATTGTCTTTCTTTCGCATAGAAATGTAAATAGTTGTATGTAATCTAATCGCATTGTATTCACATTGGAATTTTAATAATTGCATTGAATTTTTGTAGAATTTTCTAAAATTGTACGTAATTGTCATGTATTTGTATAGAAACGCTAATAATTTATATATTTGCATGGATATGTACCAAATTGTATGTGACTGCATTATATTTTTGTATTTAAAATGTCAATTATTGCACGTAATTGCATTGCATAAATATATTTAAATAAAAAATCCATTTAAATGCAAATAATTGCGTGCAAGTTTATTTAAATGTAAAATATAATTATATATATATATATATATATATATATATATATATATATATATATATATATATATATATATATGCAGTGTATTTGCATAGAAATGTAAATAATTGTATTTTATTTAAATATACATAATTGTATTTGCATGAATAATTGACCGGAGACCGATGTGGGCGTGGCCTAGAAATGTCTGGCAACTGAGTAACCCAAACCCAAACCCAAACCCACTTTCCGGACCGGACTGCAGATTTTCTTAAACTTTTAATAAACTTTTGATGTTTTTGTTTGGGCATCTCTCTTTATTTGATCATTATTTCTACATAATCATTGTTATTCCTACAAATAACAAAATATTGCACCTTTAATGTTAAACGTCGCAGTGACACACACAGACACACACACAGACAGAGACAGACACAGACAGAGACAGACACACACACAGAGACAGACACACACACAGAGACAGACACACACACAGACACACACACAGACAGACAGACACACACACACACACAGAGACAGACAGACACACACACACACACACACACACACACACACAGACAGACAGACACACACACACACACAGACACACACACACACACACACAGACACACACACACAGACACAGACACACACACACACAGACACAGACAGACACACAGACACAGACACAGACACACACACACACACACACAGACACACACACACAGACACACACACAGAGAGACAGACAGACACACACAGAGACAGACACACACACAGAGACAGACACACACACAGAGACAGACACACACACAGAGACAGACACACACACACACACACAGACAGACAGACAGACGCACGCACGCACACACACACACACACAGACAGACAGACAGACAGACACACACACACACACACACACACACACACACACACACACACACACACACACACACACACACACTCTCTCTCTCTCTCTCTCTCTCTCTGAACTACTGAAATGTAATTTTAGGATGTAGACTATGCTGTAAATGATGTTAAGACCATAATAAATCATGAATCTCCATGAAAAGGAGAACTCCACTGGATTAAAGCCCTGGTGAAAGAGTCTCCACTGCACCTTCAGCCCTGATGCTCACCTGAGCCCTCGCGCCGCTCCTCCTCCGCACCCCGTCCATCATAAGAGCCCAGAGTTTCCGCCATGTCTGTTCCAGAGACGCCTTTACCGCTCCCTACCACCTTTCTCCAGGACCTCCTTCTCAGCCGCTCCGAGCTCTCCTTCTCTCGATCTTTCCCCTCAAACAAACCTCCGAAGTCCGCCATTTTTAGCTTGAAGCCTATATCCTTTGCACCCTACCCGCTTTCCGAGCACTTCCGCCTTGTTTGGTTGTTCACGCGCGTGAGAACGATCAGGTCTCAGAAAGCGGGGTGATTCTGACCAATCATGAAGAAGAAAGAGGGATGTCGGAATACGGGTGCGGTTCTACGTCATCATGTCGCGATAAGAAGACAGACCATCCAAAACATTAAAACCTGCATTTTCTCCACACGATAAATAAACAATTTTTAGTATAATAGATATAAAATCCATTTTTTCTCAATAAAAAAAAATTGAATACCCTTTAAATACATATCATTTAAATACGTTTAACTGACATACAAAAATAGAACTGACCACCAGATGGCGTAAGACGATCACATGTGACAGCCAATAGCTTAACTGTACATATTTCTATCTATCTATCTATCTATCTATCTATCTATCTATCTATCTATCTATCTATCTATCTATCTATCTATCTATCTATCTATCGATTTATGAGATTAAAATAATTTAATACGACTCTTTTGGGCATACATGTGAGAGTATGAAACCTGTATATTGTACATACACTAGATGGACAAAAACTTTGTGGACACCTGACAACTAGGTTCCTATGTGTTTTTTGAACATCCCATCCATCATTTGGTCCACGTTTGCTCTTATTATAAGCTCCACTCTTCTGGGAAGATGTTCAGCTAGATTTTAGAGTGTGCTTGTGGGGATTTGTGTGAGATTCATTTTGCCCCAGAGGCATTAGTAAAAGTCAGATGCTGATGTAGGTGATGTGAGGAGGCCTGAGGTGCAGTCAGCATTCCAATTCATCCTAAAGGTGTTCAGTAGGGTTGAGGTCAGAGCTCTATAGGCCACTCAAGACCAACCCATTTACAGGTATGGCATTTAGCAGACACCGTGTTTAATAATATGTTAAATGTTTTTTGTTTTTTTTTACAACTGGTGATAAAAAGGTATTAAGGGCCTTCCTCAGCTTGCCAGGATGGGATTCGAACTCACAACTTTAAACCTCCGATTCACAGTCTAACCCCTAAACCGCTACTACTTATTTATACCAATCTCAGCTCCATGTCTTATCAGGGCATTGTCATGATGGAGCAAATTTGAGTCTCCTTGTTTAACTGAAGGGAAAATGTCATGCTCTTATTTCCAAAACATCCTTTGTGGTAACAGTTTGGGCAAAAACTATATATTGCTGGAAAAGTTAGCTGTCCCAATACTTTTGCCAGGGGCACAATTTTAGTGCGCTGAAAATGACATGTGACAAGTATAAAGTACAGTTCTTTCTTTCTTTCTTTGTTTCTTTTTTTCTTTCTTTCTTTCTTTCTTTCTTTCTTTCTTTCTTTCTTTTTTCTTTCTTTCTTTCTTTCTTTGTATTTGTAATTTTATGTAAATAAAAATAATTGTAAGTAAATAATCCTATGTAATTGTGTTTAAATGTAAATAATTGTATTTGCATGAATAATTGACCTGAGATAGTTGTAGGCGTGGCCTATACATGTCCGAAACCCAAACCCAGACACACATTCCGGACCGGACAGCAGATTTTCAGACGGCTTTTCAGTCATTTAATAAACTTTTGAGTTTTTCTTTTTGGCATATCTCTTGATTTGACCATAATTTCTACATAGTTTTACCTATAAACAAGAAATAAAGGTCAAACCCCGCAGTGATAAACACTGAACTACTGAAAGTGTAAATTACATGTGACAAGTATAAAGTACTTTTTTTCCCCTTTCTCTTTCTTACTTTCATTCTTTCTTTTATCCATTTAATATCTATAAAATGTTTTGTCACATTACACATTCAAACTCATGATCAAACTCTTGATGTCACCCAAATGAGGATGAGGTTTCCCTTTGGGTCTGGTTCCTCTCAAGGTTTCTTCCTCATAACATCTAAGGGAGTTTTTCCGTGCCACAGTCGCCACGGCTGCTCATCAGGGATAAATACACACCATTCACCTTAACTGTTGATTTCTGTAAACCTGCTATGAGACAATGTCTGTTGTGAAAAGCGCTATACAAATAAACTTGACTTGACTTGACATTCCCAAAAAATACAAATAAAAACTTTTAAAATGTGCTTCTTTAACCAAGAAACACATTTGGAGTCATATTTATTTATTTTTTATTTTTCACAAAATCCAAGAAAATCACATTCGTTTTGCAACCTGCTCTTATATTTTCAGTGATGTACATTTCCATCATCAGCCGTATGTATACGTGAAGCTTGGAAAACACTTACCAAAAATGTTCTTTGAGGGAAATTCAGAATCAGGGTGAAACTCAACACAAACCTGTGGATTGATCACCTTTATTTTTTATGAAGTCGTTTACGAAGATTAATAACAAAATAAAAAGAGAAGGAAAGAAGATGCTATGAGTGTCCTGTAGGCCTAAGCACATTTTATTGGCACACAAAATAGCAAAGCATACATACAAGACTTTGAATATGACACGAAAACAGCTCTGCTAAATATGATACAAACGGTGCAGAGTTCTAATAATACAAGATCGGAGCACGAGAACTCCATTGTGTTGGAATTGGAAATACATTTGATCTTTGGGAGAAATAATAATAATAATAATAATAATAATAATAATAATAATAATAATCAGTCATAAAAACTATAAAAAAATTAACAAATGAACAGATGAATTATATCATTTTTGTTGAGTGTATACTAGTTCATAATTTTCACCTTCATCATCATCATCATCATCTTCATCTTCATAATTGAGGGTCACTATATATTGATAAAAAAAAAAAATTTAATACATTCACTGGACAACTGAAAGGGAAAACAGCACTACACCTGTCCAGTTCTTCTTGTTGAATTGTCTTGTTAATGAGCCATTTGACCCGACAAGGCTGGTTTGAGCTGATAGGAAAGTTACGCAATCTCAATTAAGTGCTCATAACAACCGTGTTGAGCTGAAAAGCATCTCAGAAAACGCAAGAAACCTTAATGCGGATGAGCTACCACAACAAAAGGCTTCACCTTGTTTCAATCCTGTCAGAAAAGACCCGAAATACGAAACATTTTTGCGATGCTTTTCTGCAGAACACGGTTGTAAAGCGTGACTGTTACAGGCGTAGAGGTTTTGCTAAATTAATTAGAATATCCTGTGTGTGTATATCTCTGTGCATGAGTTAGCTAATCCCAGATTAGCAATTCTTGTTCTTTCTTTTCTCATCAGGTGCACATTAGCGGGAAAAGAAACCTGAAGGTCGATTGAAAGAGCTGCCATCATGGATGAGGGTCAGTGGTTTTGGACGGGCTATACACAGCGAGCTGCGTTCATATGTGCACAGGAACGACCCTGTAGGTGTATCTAGCCTGACAAACTAGACACAACATAGCCTCGGAATAATGAATAAACAAAACAAAGAAACAAAAAAACAAAACAAAACAAAAAAACAGTTTACAGATTTTAAATATCATGCAGCAACGAGTTACAGTCCATTCTGGTGAAAGGTTTGTTAAAGGGATACAGAGGGAATATGCTTGTCCTATGTGCCTTCGATCCGAGATTGTACAAGGAGATCACAGAATATTCACAAATCCTTAAAAATAATACGTCGAGACCCAGAAAACAAAAAAAAAGATCCAGCTAGAGAAGCCTGTCCTTCCCTTAGCATTGTCCGCGTATGTTAAGATTCAGTGGTTACGTCCTAAACCGCATACTAACGTGGTACGGTATGTGGTTTAGGCTATGGAGAAAAATGTGCAAAATTAAGAAAAAAGATTTCAAAATCAATGTGAATGCAAATGTGCACCAGGTCTCAGTGGCTCTCCAATGATGGCGCATCCAACCGCAGTTACCTCGTCACTGATTGGCTGTCGTCCAGACAGGAGCCGGCATAGACATGTATTGCTACCTCAATGACCGCCTGAAGTTCATCTGAACATTATTCTTCGTCTTCATCAAAAATCCGTTAACCTCCTGAGGGCCTGTTCAGTTTCTCAGTGCTGTGTATCGCTGGACCCTTCAAAAGTCTGTGGTGAAAAAATGGTCGCCCCGGACGACGTGAGATGGAAATCAGAAGTAAAGCCAGAGAAGAAAAAAGAGAGTGTGGGGTGAGAAAAAGATAGAACCGCGTGTGGTTACTGTGAGGCCTGCGAGGCCGTGCTCTCGGGTTTGCTGTCCTGAGCCGCCGGTGGCGCTTTAGCCCAGGGGCTGCTGTTGTTGAGCGCCGGCGAGCTGGTGAAGTCGTCGTCGTCGTCAAGGCCGTTGGTGGCGTCATACTGCGTGTTCTCCAGCCGCGTGATCAGCCGCTCGTCCTCGTCTCCAAACTCGCCGCCCATCAGAGTGGGCTCGCCGACTACCATCACGTCCTGCCAATCATACCATGAAGAGGGCGGGGTTAGTGCATTTGTTTAAATAGATTTAAGGCCATGAACTATAAAAAAAATGAAGGAACTGTGGAAGTTACTCGGGGCGTTCAACCACAGAGCCACAGAGTAACGTAACGGCTGCACCTACTGTATAACCGTATGCTCTGAAGTGATTTATTCCTCACAAACTCTACCTTGCTTTGCTGATGAAGTGGCAGCACCTGCTAATCTTCTAAACTGCTAAATACAGTTGCTCAATCAGTGGCTACTCCAGTGCTGTCGATTATGCCGAAAACACTTGTTTACAAAAACACTGCGAAAAATATTTTTTAATCAAATCACTAGCCGTTCTAAACTACTCTCTCATCCTCTTTATCCCTCTCTCTTTCTCTCCACGTCTCCTGACGGTCTCCGAGGCCTCACCCACACGCTGGCTGCCGAGCTCCCGCTCCTCCTCTCCACTTCTTAATTACGCTCATTCATTAAGGTGGGCTTTTGGACTAAATCACAATATCCACATGCTGATTTGTCAATTTACATAGCTAATTAACTCATTAGCAGCGATGTTAGCGACAGGGGGAAAAAAAAAGGACTCGGCTTGCCAACGAGCCTCGAATTCTCCATCTGTTTTTTGAACGGCAACTGTCGCCCTTCACTCAGGGTGTGAAACCAGGGGCCAAGAACACACACACGTACACGCACACATGCACACACACACACACACACGGTGCAGGATCTCACAGGTTCCAGCTGGTGCTCTGACAGCAAGCTCTAATTGCTATCAAATAAGAATCGTGTCCCGCGTACTCATCTCATTTGCTTTAGCCCGTGGATAAACCTGCCGAAAGAAACACAATTCTGCCCTCCAGCACCAATTCGGAATCAGATCCTAAACCTCAAGTGACAAAGGAAAGAGGAATTATTTGTTAGAGGTCAGTGTTTTTTTTTTTGTTTTTTTTTTAGACACTTCCCTTCGTTTGTGTTTTTGCTCAACATAAGAATAAGTGCAGCTTGGGATGCTTCCACATTAACAGCCTAAAGATCCATGAAGTCACTGAGTCACTCAAGAAATATGAAGATAAATTTAGACTGCAATATCAACAGTCTACTACAATGACTCAGAACTACTGGCTGCATTATTCGTCAATCACTACACACCTTAACACTGATGAAACTATAATGAATGGACATTCTGTGCCACCCAGTTGGTGCCACTGGCTCGCTCAACAGGGACAAATGTATAATTATAAGGAACAAACTTAATGTAGGACATTAGGAGACATCCTATACAACTGTTTTGGTCCAACTTTGTGGTAATGGTTTGGGGAAGAACCTCATATGGTTGGGAAAGTCCAGTGTACAGATGCCATTGTCACTGTTACTGTTTTTGGTTTGTTATTGTCACTGTTATTGTTTTTGGTTTGTTATTGTCATACCTCATTACATTTTGTACTTCCCTTTTGCACATCTAAATATATTTGCACAATTTGATATCTACCACTTTACCATGATCTAATATATTTTCCCATAGCTTCTACTATTTTTTTGTCTCATATTTTATATTTACAGTCCCTTGACTCTAATGCGCAAATTTGTGAGCAACCGATCAGGTTCAAATTTCACTGCAAGTTTTATCCTGACATTTTAACATTATGACCGGTGAGGTGAATAACACTGATGACATTTCGTCCTCAAAGTTGAGGTGTTAGTAGCAGGAGAAATGGGTGAGTGTAAGGGTTTGAGCAAGTTGGACAAATTGTGACGGCTAGACGACTGGGGCAGAGCATCTCCGAACAGCTCTTGTGGGCTGTTCCTGGTCTGTAGTGGTCAGTATCTATTAAAAGTGGTCCAAGGAAGGAACAGTGGTGAACCGGTGACAAAGTCATGGCCGGCCAAGGCTCATTGATGCACGAGCTACTGTAGCTCAAACTGCTGTTTCTGATAGAAAGGTGTCTACAATGAATACACAGTGAATCGCAGTTTGTTGTGTATGGTGCAGGTGGTCATAATGCTATGCCTGATCTGTATCTATTTCTGTTACTAGCCAAAATTCTACTGTAGGTTCCAGCTTATTATACAAATTATTATTATTGCTTTTTTATTTTATTTTATTTGATAAGGCCGAAAAATAATGAACCTCTCACAACCCTAGCCATGGTGAAGTACATTCAAAATGAGGTTCACGGATTAAATTGTTTATTTTAAACTGTGTCAGTACAATCTTACTACAGAAATCTTAATCCTATAGACGTATAACAAATTCTCCTCAGAGCTCACTCTTCTCTTTTCAAAATTTACGCCTAAATCAGAATCAGTGTTATTGGCCAAGTGTGCTGACACACACAAAGCATTTGGTTTCTGCTGTTGGTGACTTTTAGAAGTACAGGCATAAATAACAAATCTATACATTTATCTTATATTCTTGCGCAATCAAATTTCTTTAGTTTTAAACCGCTATTTCTATGTAGGACGGAGTGTTTAGTTGCGTATCAGTACTGCAAAACCACACAACGCTGTGATGCAGCACTAGGGGGCACTGTTGAAACAGGGTTCGCTCCACGTCTGCCTCGCGCCGATCCGCTGGGCGATCACGTGACCGGCTCATTGTGATTGGGCTCACGTCTAGGAGTGCTCATTGCTGTACAACTGCACAGACAAAACCAAACGTTCACGCTACATATGTAAGCAGCATGTAGTTCTCGGCGAAGCATGGGCTCGGATCCACAGGCTCCGTGTTTCGCTTGAAGATGGAGGGGGCCGAGTGTTCCGTGACACACTCCCACTCAGATATATATACTGATAACAAGAGCTGGCACCGCTTCAGTGGCTCACACCAACACTTTTCTCACTCTGTGTATGTGTGTGTGTGCCATGTAAGTGTGCGCCCATGTTCTTTCCAGAGCGAGTAGGACTTTCCCGCAATTAAAGTCGTTCCTACAGCGAAAGGAACGGAGCTCGAAGAGGACAAAACAGCCAGGCACTGGTGTAAATTAACGTCACATGTTTCGTATGTTTCGTGTCGCGTTATTATTGCTAGCCGACAGATTAGCCAGTGCGCTTTTTTCTTAGCTGCTAGCTGCTACATCCTAATAAGCTGTAGCTTTTTTTTTTAATGCTGCTTGTTAGTATGTTTTTTTCACAGTGCAAACTCACTTGGATGCTAATATACTCATTGCATTAGCCATTATAATCAATTCAAAACAGCCAAAAGTGCAGGTTTGAAATGTGTGACCAGACTTTTCGCAGTCATCGAAACAAATCCGCTATCATGTAGATCTATCATGTGAAAATATATACATAGGAACATTTACTGTTGAGTTTTTTGGCCCAGAAATGATCTGATTCCCTTTTTTCTAAAAGACATCTCACACGGCAGAGAGGACTGGAGCTGAATGGTTCAGGGGAAAGAAATAGACTTGCTGTTTTAAATGCTAATGCAAAGCTCCTTGAAGGTAGAACAAAAGCTAAAATAATACAAACCTCCCTTTAGGTATTAATAAGAACTTTATCCAAATATCTACAACTAGCTGAAGATTTTTTCTCAGATGTTCCACTCCAGCTAAAGAGGTCTGACCAAAACGATAAACTTTTTCTATGTTGGATTATATAGTGAAAGTGTAGTGTACATTTTATCCATTTATAGATACATAACCTTATTTTTCCTTATGATCATCTTTTATAGATTGATTACATTAACATTTACATTTTACCAGTGAACACTGATTTTCTTTCTATTAAAGTAAATAGAGTAAGTAATAAAAACTCAACCTGTTGCGTTGCCGAATCACAATCCTTACTGAAATTTCTTATTTCTGACGCTGGAGTCTCAAGTTTCAAAAAATATTACATAAACTT